>NW_007746264.1:13410-13687 GCF_000696425.1 Galeopterus variegatus | reverse complement strand
AATGTTTTGATTTCCTGTTTACTTTCTTCTTGCACCCATATGTCATTCAGGAACATGTTGCTTAATTTGGATGTGTTTGTATAGTTTCCAGAGTTTGCTTGTTATTGATTTCTAGTTTTAATCCATTGTGGCCTGAGAAGTTACTTGAATTGATTTCAATTTTTAAAAATTTGTTGAGACTTGATTTGTGACCTAATATGTATTCAGTCCTGGAGAAATGTTACATGTGCCTTTGGAGAAGAATATATATTCTCTAGTTGCTGTGAAATGTTTTCTG
>NW_007746264.1:6619-8071 GCF_000696425.1 Galeopterus variegatus | reverse complement strand
AGTATAATTATGCCTTTATTTATTTAATTATTTAACTACCTGGAATTGAATTTTATGTATGATGTGAGGTTGGTTTTTATATACTTATTAACCATTTCTGGAAGGCCACTGTTCTCCTCTGATCTGCATATGTCCTTTATATGTACAACAAACCAGAAACAGAATTATAAACCAGACTCACTAATATAAAGAACAATCATTTCATCAGTTTAATAGATTATGGGAAATTTTTAATAAAACATTGATATACAGTTTATTTTAGCTTCATAAGAGAAGCTTAGAGCTTATGTTTCTTTTTAAAATTAATTTTGCCAAAGGTTTGTGAATGGTTTTGCACTTTTCAATCAACTACGTTTTAGCTTGCTTAACACTTCTAGTCAAATGTTTGTTTTCTTTTTCAAAATTACTGATGTTACTGATTTATTTATTATTTCCTTTATTGTATTCTTTTGGAATTCATTTAGCATTTCTTCCTTTTAATTTTGAGATGGATATTTTACTCTTTATTGGTTTTAATGTTTTATAATACAAGCATTTAGATTCACAAATTTAGCTAAGTACGGTTTTATATATTTTCACAATTTTATTATAATTTATTTTTATATATTAATATTTTCTGTATTCTTAATAACTATGCCTATTTTGAAAGACCTTNTTCTCTTTCTGTGCCTGGCTTATTTCACTTAACATAATTTTCTTTAAGTTCATCTATGTTGTGAATGGCAGAATTTCATTCTTTTTATGGCCAGAGTAGTACTCCATTTTGTATATATACCACCTTTCCTTATTTGGTTGTCTGCTGATGAACATTTTAGTTGGTTACATCTCTTGGCTACTGTAAATAGAGTTGTGATAAACATGGGAGTGCAGGTATCCCTTCCGCAGGATGAGTTCCATTCCTTTGGGTGTATACCTGGCAGTGGAATTCCTGGAGAGCATGGCAGCTCTATTTGGGAAACCTCCGTACTGTTCTCCATAATGGCTACACTAATTTACAGTCACACCAACAGGGTAGAAGGGCTACCCTGTCTCCTCATTCTTGACAACATTTGTTATTCTCTGTCTTTTTGATAATGGACAGTCTAACTGGCTTGAGATGATACCTCAGTGTGATTTTGATTTGCATTTCTCTGATGCTGAGTGATGTTGAGCATTTTTTCATGTGTCCATTGGCCATTTGTATATCTTCCTTTGAGAAACACCTACTCAGCTACATAGCTTATTTTTTAATTAGGTTACTTGTTTTTTACTGTTAAAGTTGTTTGAGTCCCTTGTGTATTCTGGATATTAATCTCTGGTCAGTGCATAGTTTGCAAATATTTTGCCCATTCTGTAGCTGTCTTTTTGCCCTGTTAATTGTTTCTTTTGCTGTGCAGAAGCTTTTTAGTTTGATAATCCCATTTGTTTATTTTTTCTTTTGTTGTCTGTGCTTTGGGGCTCTTATTCTTAAAG
>NW_007746264.1:0-5220 GCF_000696425.1 Galeopterus variegatus | reverse complement strand
GTTGAACCATTCTTGCATCCCTGGGATGAATCCCACTTGATCATGGTGTATAATTTTTTTTTGGTGCGTTGCTGTATTCTGTTTGCTAATATTTTGTTGAGGGTTTTTGTGTATATGTTCATCAAAGATTTT
This sequence comes from Galeopterus variegatus, assembly GCF_000696425.1. Taxonomy (NCBI): domain Eukaryota; kingdom Metazoa; phylum Chordata; class Mammalia; order Dermoptera; family Cynocephalidae; genus Galeopterus; species Galeopterus variegatus. The sequence continues at coordinate 5,088 of NW_007746264.1, read as the reverse complement.
GTTCTGCAGTTTTCTTTTGTGTTGTATCTTTGTCTGGTTTTTGGTATTTGGGTGATGCTAGCCTCATAGAATGAGTTTGGGAGAATGGGCTCAGCTTCAATGTTTTGGAATAGTTTGAAGAGAATTGATATTAATTCCTCTCTAAAGATTTGGTAGAGTTTAGCAGTAAAGCTATTCAGACCTGGGATTTTCTTGGGAGATTGCTGATTACTGCTTTAATCTCATTGCTTATTATTGGTCTGTTAGGGTTTTCTGTGCCTTCTTCGTTCATTCTTGGTAGTTTGTATGTGTCCAGAAATTTATTCATTTCCTCCAGGTTTTCAAATTTGCTGGTGTATAGTTGTCATAACAGCCTCTAATGATTCTTTTTATTTCTATGGTACTGGTTGTAATGTCTCCTTTTTCATTTCTGATTTTGGTTATTTGGTCTTCCCTCCTCTTTTTTTAGTTAGCCTAGCAAATGGTTTGTCTATTTTTTTTATCCTCTCAAAAAACAAATTTTGGTTCATTGATTGTTTGTATCATTTTTTAGGGTCTCTGTTTCATTTAGTTCCACTCTGATTTTAATTGTTTCTTTCCATCTACTAATTTTGAGATTGGATTGGATTTGCCCTTGTGGCAACAATGGGTATGGAGGTAGTTGTGGTGGACACCCCCATGGAAGAGGTGTCTGTGACAGTGGCAGTGGCTCCCTACACCTCCTGATGTCCACGCACATGCTCTTGACATCTATCTGTTTTGGGGGGGGGGCTGCATGTCACTGCTAAGGTCCCCGTGTGTGCTCCTGCCATCTGTGTGTCCTACTCTGATCTTAATTATTTCTTTCCATCTACTAGCTTTGGGATTGGATTGATCTTGTTTTTCTAGTTCTTTAAGGTATATCATTAGGTTACTTATTTGAAATCTTTCTATTCTTTTGATTTAAGCATTTATTGCAATACACTGTCCTCTTAGTACTGCTTTCACAGTATCCCACTGGCTTTGTTGTGTTGTGTCTTTATTTTCATGAGTTTCAAGAAATGTTTTGATTTCCTGTTTACTTTCTTCTTGCACCCATATGTCATTCAGGAACATGTTGCNTCTCTTTTTATGGTTTTTTGTTTAAAGTCTATTTGTACAATCTAAGAATAGCTACTCCTGATCATTTTTGGTCTCCATTTGCATGATATATCTTTTTCCATTCTTTCACTATTAGTTTTGTGTGTGTCTTTACAGGTGAGGTGAGTGTCTTGAAGACAGCATTTAGTCAGCTCTAGCTTTTTAATCCAATCAGTCAGTCTGTGTCTTTTCAGTGTCGAATTTAACCCATTTACATTTAGAGACATTATTGAAAGGTATTTTCTTAATTGTGGCATTTTAGCAATTTTCAATTGGATGTTTTAAATACCTTTTGTTCCTTCTCCTTTTATTGCTTGTCTTCCATGTTGGTTTTTTGAAGTGGTAAGGCATAGTTTCTTTCTCTCCCTCCTTTGCATTTTTGTTCTATCACTGGGTTTTGTACCTTCTTTTGTATTTATGATAGTGATTATCCTTTTTTGGATTCCAGATGCAAGACTCCATTGAAGATTTCTTGTAGGCCTGTTCGTGTGGTGGTGAACTTCTGCAGATATTTTTTGTCTGGGAAATACACTATTTCTCCTTCATTTCTGAAGGATAGCCTTGCTGGGTATAGTATTCTTGGCTGGGTTTTTTTTTTTTTTTAGTATTTTGAATATATCATCCCATTCTCTTCTGCCCAATAGAGTTTCTGCTGAAAAGTCTGGTGACAGTCTGAATGGGACTCCTTTATTGGTGACTTGATGCTTTTCTTTATGTTTTTAGGATTCCTTCTTTAGCTTTGAGTTTTGCCAGTTTGACTGTAATGTGTCTCAGATGGGACGTTTTTGAATTGTATTTGTTTGGGAGTCTTTGAGCCTTCTAGATCTGAAGGTCTGTGTCTTTCCTTATATCTGGGAATGTTTTGGCTATTGTTATTATGTTGTTGAATATGTTTTTTAGTGCCTTTTCTTTTCTATCCCCTTTCTGGAACACCCATGATTGTGTTGTTTGTGCACTTAACATTTTCTGCTGGCTCTCTTAGATATTCTTCATTTTAATTTTTTTTTTTTTTATTTTTGTTACCTGGGTTCTTTTGAAGACTGTTCAAGATTAATTTTTTTTTCTTTTGATTCGTCCGGCCTCCTGCTTAAGCTCTCAGTTGGGTTTTTTATCTCATTGTCCTTCATATCCTGGATAGTTTTTCTTATTTCATTTTGTTGTCTAACTGAGTACTCTTGTATCTAACTTTCCTTAATTTTGTTTCTTGGATTTCCTTTTTAGTAATTTCAAGTGTTTCCTTCTCTATATGATCTGGTACTTGAGAATTGTTGTTGTCATGTTATCTTGTTTTTTCATATTCCTAATATCTCTATGTTGATGTCTGGTAATCCACAGAGCAGTTTCTTCTATTACTCTAGAGTGGACTTTGAGGAGAGAAGATTCCTCCTCTATGTGTGTTTTTTTTATTGACCTTTGAGTAGGGTGTTTTAGTATTGGTTCCAGGTAGACTCAGTAGTATAGTCTCTGTGTTGGCACTTCAGCCATATTCAGTATTGGAGTTACATGTGAGGTCCTCCATGGCCTAGGCACCGGGACACTTAGTGATTACTTGCTGAGGTTAGTGACACTGTGTTAGGTCATCGAGGACATGGGTGTGCTCCTGGGAGAAGAACCTGGGTGATCTGTTGCTCTTTGGCCCGGGCTTGTGACCCTGGGTGAGCTTATTGGCACCCCAGTTAGCATCCTGTGACCCAAGTGGGGCTACTGGGGTATACTGGAGCTCCTTGGTTTGAATGAGTGACTCCGAGCAGGGTTTCTCTTTCCTTTTTTCTACAGACAGAAGCTCCTCCCAGGTCCTTGCTTTCCCTGGGTGGGGGATGAGTTGGTGGTGGTTGGGAATTATTTTCCTTACTTTATTTGGCTCTCCTGACTTCTTGCACTTTCCAGGGGTTCCACTTGTGTCTCTCCCCAGATCAAGTCAATTGCATGGGATGCACACAGACCTCCCACCCTCAGGTAAGCTACTGCAGGGGACAGTGTAACTCCTCTGTGAGTGGGGCCACTGGGTTGCAGGTCTGTTCCTGCTCACCTCCTTCCCCAGGATCTGCTTGACCCTCCTTGTGTCAATGCAGTTGAGTGGTCACTGGGCCTCCTGCACAGCAGTGGTGGCTGCTGAGGCGGTGGCAAGATGCATTTGTTGTGGTGGTGGCTGTGGTGAACCACTCTCATGGCAGTGGTATCTGTGGCATCAGTGGGCCACCTGAATGATGGTTCCCTGTGCCCCTGCCATCTGTCAGCGAGGTGCTCCGTCTGCTCTTGAGGTACCCCCATTGAGTTTTTTATTGAACAATTTATTCATTCACTTTGTTGTTAATGGATGTTAAAGTCTTTTCCATTTTTCTGTTTTGTTTTGCTTCTTCTTATTAAAAGTTTTTTTTTTTTTCTTAATTCATTTTGGTTAAAGAACGGGATGTAAATTTTTTAAAATGTTTGATATAACTTTCTAGCTTCTGATGTGCTCAATTTTCCACTTGTGTCTCTCCCCAGATCAAGTCAATTGCATGGGATGCACACAGACCTCCCACCCTCAGGTAAGCTACTGCAGGGGACAGTGTAACTCCCCTGTGAGTGGGGCCACTGGGTTGCAGGTCTGTGCCTGCTCACCTCCTTCCCCAGGATCTGCTTGACCCTCCTTGTGTCAATGCAGTTGAGTGGTCACTGGGCCTCCTGCACAGCAGTGGTGGCTGTTGCTGCGGTGGCAAGATGCATTTGTTGTGGTGGTGGCTGTGGTGAACCACTCTCATGGCAGTGGTATCTGTGGCATCAGTGGGCCACCTGAATGATGGTTCCCTGTGCCCCTGCCATCTGTCAGCGAGGTGCTCCGTCTGCTCTTGAGGTACCCCTATTGAGTTTTTTATTGAACAATTTATTCATTCACTTTGTTGTTAATGGATGTTAAAGTCTTTTCCATTTTTCTGTTTTGTTTTGCTTCTTCTTATTATAATGACCCTATACATCTTCTTGCACATAGTATTCATATAGGGTATACCTGTATGCCGTGTGCAAGAACTTATTTGGAGTTTTTATATAACGTTGAAATTGCTCTCTCATAGACTATGTACACTTCCACCTTTACTAGACAACACCAAACTCTTGTCCATTTTGGCTGTGAATGGGAATTCTTGCTCCACATTGTAGTCAACACTGGATATTGTTAATTCATAAAATTTTTGGTCATTATGATTGGAAGAAATAAAATCTCACTGTGGATTTAAATAGAACTCTCCTAATTATTAAGATTGAGTATCCTTTCATATACTTTTGGGCCTTATGGGGTTCATCTTTGAAGTTCCTGTTTATTTCTTTTGTACATTTCTGGAAGGAGCTGGTTACATTTTGTTATTGACTTCGAAGTCTTCCTTGTAAGTTCAGGGTAGTAATATGTTAAATATTTTGCAAACATTTTTTAGAAAGTTTATGCCTTAACTTCCAATTCTCTTTATCATGATCTTTTAAAAGTAAACAGAAATTCTTCATTTTAATGTAGCAGAATGTATACCTTTTCCTTTATGATTTGGCTTGTAGCTTAAGAAGTCTTTCCCCACCCCCAAGAGCATAAAGATTATTACTGTATATTGCACTTCGAAAGTAGTATAATTATGCCTTTATTTATTTAATTATTTAACTACCTGGAATTGAATTTTATGTATGGTGTGAGGTTGGTTTTTATATACTTATTAACCATTTCTGGAAGGCCACTGTTCTCCTCTGATCTGCATATGTCCTTTATATGTACAACAAACTAGAAACAGAATTATAAACCAGACTCACTAATATAAAGAACAATCATTTCTTCAGTTTAATAAATTATGGGAAATTTTTAATAAAACGTTGATATACAGTTTATTTTAGCTTCATAAGAGAAGCTTAGACCTTATGTTTCTTTTTAAAATTTTGCCAAAGGTTTGTGAATGGTTTTGCACTTTTCTATCAACTACGTTTTAGCTTGCTTAACACTTCTAGTCAAATGTTTGTTTTCTTTTTCAAAAT
>NW_007746263.1:11739-13688 GCF_000696425.1 Galeopterus variegatus | reverse complement strand
AAAAAAAAAAAAAAAAATAGAAGAACATCTACTAAAATTAATGTTAACTGACTTGTTTGGCTAGAAAGAATAAAACATTCTTTGTGACTGAATTAACAGTAAACAGTATTAAGGAAGTAATTGCTATAGATATTTCATAGTGTCAAACTGAGCTGTCTGATATAGTAGCCACAGGAGGCTATTTAGTTTAAATTAATTAAAATTAAATAAAATTTAAAATTCAGTTCCTTAATCACACTGGTCACATTTCACGTCCTCAGTAGCCATATGTAGTTATTGGCTACCATATTAAACAGTGCAGGTATAAAACCTTTTTCCATCATTGCAGAAAGTTCTATTAACTAGCACTGGTCTACACTGAATAATTGTGTTCTTTACCAGCATTCAATAAAAATCTAATTTACTCTCCTGAATTCTGCTGCTCATTATTGTGAGAGTGCTAGAAATAGAGTCAAAAATTAAAAGGGGTTGGGTAAAAAAGGATTGCCCTAGGCCTGGCGATTTAGCTCACTTGGGAGAACATGGTGCTGGTAACACCAAGGTCATGGGTTTAGATCCCCATACTGGCCAGCAAAAAAAAAAGGATTGCCCTGAATCCAAGTTTCTCCTTGGAAATCCAAGTAGTACAGGACAATACTAAAATGGAATAAGTCTTTGTAGTCATTTCATCCTGTCCCTGTCACCTGAATCATCTGGATGTAGCCAGGACAAAAGGCTCTGCGTGTGGCTGTCCACANAAAAAAAAAAAAAAAAAAAAAAAAAGAAGAGAGGTGCTTCTCCCAGTGGAAATTAAATTGTCTATCATCCAATGGAACATTTTAGAAAGATATCTTACTCCCTTAGTACTACTCCCAACAGCAGACTGAGATTTCCTGATGCAACATGCTTTATTATAAGGCCACATGGTCCAACAGAAAGAGCACTACACTAAATGCCAAAAAAATGAATTCCAGTCATGGGTGCCATGAATATAGTGTGTGACCTTGGGATAGTCCTTAAATCTCTCTGAATTTTGGCTTCTTTATCCCTGCCAGATACTACAGTCTCCATGAGGTCAGGAACCAGGTCAGTCTGAAATGGAGGTGTGTACTTGGGAACAACCGTAGAGTTTTGGGTTGGGCAAAGTTGAATTGTGATATGGTTGCAACAAAGGCCTCAGCTGGTCCTATGGGAAGCTATGGGCCTAGGATCGCCTTTCAGAGTTGTCATAAATTTTACTAAGTGGTTCCAGCCTTTAGAGTCCAAAACAGAACTGTGGGCTGGCCAGTTAGTTCACTTGGGAGAGCGTGGTGCCGGTAACACCAAGGTCACAGGTTCAGATCCCCAAACCAGTCAGCCACCAAAAGAAAAAGAAAAGGAAAGAAACAATCACTGAATGTGGCCTCTCCCTAGGGAGGGGGCTATAAATTTGGGTGAGGCAGTTTCTTCAGCCTCAGGCAATTCCTGGAGAGGGATTCAGTATTGAGCTGATTGTAGCCAATAACCCCAGCTGCTGGGAGAATGACTGCCTTGGTCCTAAAGGAGGATATCCGGGCAGCACATCCCAGCATTCACTACAATCAGCAGATACGGTATCTGAGAGGGTAGGTGCTCATTAAACATTTGTTAAGTGAATAAATTATATAAAATGGAAAATGTGGATTAGCTAGTTCCTTTCAGCAATATTTATATGTCTATTTGTCTCCTGAGGAATATGTGGTAAAGGTGATGAATCAAAATCCTTGCAGTTTCTTTTTTTTTTTTTTTAACATGGGGTTGGGTTTTTTAAAATAAAGGAGTGGGAATAGAAATAGAAGAACATCAGGGCTGACCCCGTGGCTCACTTGGGAGAATGCGGCGCTGGGAACGCAGCAGCGCTGAGGCCGCAGGTTTGGATCCTATATGGGGATGGCCAGTGTGCTCACTGGCTGAGCGTGGTGCAGGTGAGACCAAGCCAAGGGTTACAATCC
>NW_007746263.1:0-11030 GCF_000696425.1 Galeopterus variegatus | reverse complement strand
CTGCGTGTGGCTGTCCACAGTCAGTGAGGAACAGCTGCTCCTACAAGCCTTGAACTGTCAAAATTTAGACATTCAACACTAGATTTGTGTTCTTTAAAAAATGCCTCCTAGAAATTTAGGCATTAGCTCTAAGTCTGATATATTGAAGGACAAAAAAAGTCTTTTTTCTTATTAATTTTTAATTTTTTTAGTTTTTTCCTTTTTCTTTTTCACCTTTTTTCCTTTTAAAATTTTTTTCTAGGGCCGGCCTGGTGGCGCACTGTTACAGTGCGCCACTTGGGAGTGTGGCGGCGCTCCCGCCGAGGGTTTGGATCCCACGTACAGACCGGCCGTTCACTGGCTGAGCGAGGTGCGCGCGCAACACCAAGGGTTGCGATCCCGTTGCCGGTCCCGGTCCGGTACGGGCAGTGACACTGAGGGTTGCGATCCGTTGCTGGTCTCGAAAAAAGACAAAAAAAAGGAAAAAAAAATTTTTTTTTCTATTAATTTTTACAATTTTGACATGTTATTGAAATTTTTGGACATATATAAAAGTAGCAGATTCATATAATGAATTCCCAAGTACCCGTCAATCAGTCTCAACAATTATCAATTGATAGGCTATCCCCCATATACTCTCTCCACCCAGGATTAACTTGAAGCAAATTCCAGACAGCACACCATTTCACTTATAAATATTTTCCGACATATCTCTAGAAAATAGGGATGCTTTTCAAAAATATTAAGCACAATGCCATTTTAACACCTTTAAAAACCCTAATAATCTTAACATCTTCCAATATCCAATCATCCATACGAGGTTGATATGTCTTTTCAGTTTTTAACTCTTTAAGTTCTCTTCCACCTCTCTTCATTCCTCACAACTTTCTGTATAAGAAATCAAGTCATAGGGGCCGGCCCGTGGCTCACTCGGGAGAGTGCGGTGCTGATAACACCAAGGCCCCGGGTTCGGATCCCATATAGGGATGGCCGGTTCGCTCACTGGCTGAGCGTGGTGCTGACAACACCAAGTCAAGGGTTAAGATCCCCTTACTGGTCATCTTTTAAAAAAAAAAAAAAAGAAAAGAAAAGAGAGACTAAATGCTTGATTTTCAAAAGCTAGTTTTCAAAAGAATAAGCTGATTGCCTACCATCCTGCAGAAGGTTAACTATGAGTTTTTATTTGCATAGCATCACTTTTTTAAATTTATTTTTTCAAATTTTGCATAGCATCATTTTAAGAGGTACACACACTTCATGTGTTTCAAACTATTGTAGTTATTTTTCTTACACAGATTGTTCCATCTCTGTCCATTGGGAGCATCTTCAGGTTGGCTCTGGAGTCCTTTTGACATGACCTCAGTAGTCTTTGATAATTTCCTCATAACAGTATATACCCATTTTCTAACCTGTTTGCTTTGATATCATCCAATATTCCGCCTCCAAAGACACCATTCACTCATGATTGTGCAATCTGAGATGTTTCTTGTATAAGAACATAGTAATGCAGTTCTTGTGTCTTCAATACATTATGAATAACTTTACATTCATTTATTTAACAAATAGTTATTGAGAATTAACAATGTATCAGACACTATGCAATTCACAATCCAGCAGGAAAGACGGGCAATAAAAAATGATGTGGATAGCTATATATAAACATGCTCTGGTGAAAAGATCTGTAAAAAAAAAAGGAGCAGGTGCAGCGAGAGTATGTAACACCTAGTCTGAGATGTTAGGGAAGGCTTTCCTGAGGAAGAGAGTGAGAGGCTGCTGCTGGGAGTTCAGGAAACAGTGTCAGGAAGACCCGCTGCTCTGGGGATGGGGTAGCTGCTGACTGATATTGCCTTAGGCCAGGGAAGTATTCAGCCCCACCCTGCCTCCCTCTAAGAGGGCGGCCCGGGATTCTTCATTGCTACATTCAGGGGTTCAGGGTCGTGCTGCCTATGAACTGGACCTTCTTGAATGTCTCCCGAGATCACTGGGCTGGGAGACCTTGCTCCTTCCTAGATCCCATGGCCCTCACTGGAAGTTGGTGACTCAGCAGTACATTTTCAGCCCTTCACAGCATATATACAGTTCTCCTCACGAGACATCCCCATTCTTGACTTAATACCAGCTGGGGACGAACCTGGCATTGTTTATGCAGGAGTGAGGGGGATGAGTGAGGGGATGAGTAACTCTCCCCAGCGCCGCCCTCCCACGATGACTGCTGCACATAGGCCAGAGAGCCAGCTCCTCACAGGGGTACAGTTAGTGGTTAGGAACAGAGGAAAGCTAACCTGATACTTGAACAAGACCCAGACCTCATAATCTAGTATCCTGCCCAAGAGTTAACAAATGATATGGCAGTGGTGTAGACTTAGGAAGCCTCAACTTAATGCACCTAATTAATGCCTGATTTCCTGTCCCAGAGAATCTTGGGTCCTGGGAAGGTGACTTGAAGTCCGTTTCCTGGAACAAAGGAACACAGCAGTCCCGCTTCATGAGCTGCCAAGTAAAACTGTCAGAATCTATTTAAGAAAACCAGGCCAGTCTGGCTGTGTTTATTGAGAACGGCCATCTGAGACAAAGAGGGAGAGAGTTTTATTCAATTCATTCACAGATATTTATTGAGCGCCTCCCACATGCCAAGTCCAGTTCTGGGTGGTAAGGATACAGAAATAAGCCAAATAGACACAGCAGCTGTCCTCACAAAGCTTACATTCCAGTGGACAGAGAAAGAAAATAAATATAATAGACAAAATAGTATCAATTAGAAGGTGGTAAGTGCTAAAGTTTCAGTTAGCATAGAAAAATGTTCACAGGACATTTTTAGGACACAAATAAGGTGTTGGTCAAGAGCATAGGTAAGGTGGAGGACCCTGTAGTAGGTACAGCAGTCAGCGAAGAGCTTTCTGAGGTGACATTGAAGCTGAATCCTGAAAGATGAGGAGCCAAACACGTGAAGAGCGAGGGAGAGAGAGAAATACTATGAAGGCCTGGGTTAGGCAAGAATTTGCAATGTTCAAAAACCAGGAAGAAGGTCAATTTCTGCAGTGTATTGAATTGGGAAAAAGATCCAAAATAGGAGGCTGGGGAGGCGGGCTGCCATGATAAGGATGTGGGCTTTTCCTGACTCACTGTGCTCCTTTTGGCACAATGATCTATTCTGCTGTGACACTGCCCACTCTGAACTCACTGGCTAACTCAGCTGCCTGGCCTCAGCTCAGAGAGGACGCCTCAAGAAAGTTACAAGAATGGCCAAAACAGTCGTAATAAAGTCTATGCTCTAAAGCTCATACATAACACTCCTCAGGGAGCTTCTGGGATTTTCATTCAGGTCATTTCCTTTCAAGTTAAATACCCTTGTAATGAATTTCCTTATCTGGTTTCCAAGCCCACAGCAAGATTACAAGCAGCAGATAAGAAGGGGAGGGAAGGGCAGGCACTCTGTTCTATTGACATTTTAATCTAGTGAGTCATTTTGCTCAGATACCACCTTCCTCCATGACTTTTTTTTTTTTTTTTTAAAGATGACCGGTAAGGGGATCTTAACCCTTGACTTGGTGTTGTCAGCACCACACTCAGCCAGTGAGCGAACCGGCCATCCCTATATGGGATCCGAACCCGGGGCCTTGGTGTTATCAGCACCGCACTCTCCCGAGTGAGCCACGGGCCGGCCCCCTTCCTCCATGACTGACCTCCTCTGATACTTCAAGGACTCCTGGGTCACCCGAAAACCTTTATGTCATTTATGTTTACTGTACCATGGTGTACTGGGAAGAACACTGATACGTATTATAGCCTAGATGCAAATCCTTATGCCACCATTCATAATTCTGTGTCCTCATTAAATTATGAATGATTTAAGGACATATGTCATAGTCATCTTTGCATAACCATGCCCCCACTCCAAGCCTAGGATAATTCTACTTGTGTAATAGTACTTGATAAAAGGAGTTTAAATAAATAAATGTAAACATGATGTTGGGTAAGTTACCTTCTCTGATCCTCAACTGCCTCATCTATAAAAGGAAATAGGATCACCACTCAAGGGCTTGTCTGGAATATTAAATAACATAATGTATGTAGAAACCACAAAGATAAGTATAATGTACAATATAAATGCAAGGTATTTTGCTACTTAAGGCTGAATCAGACAGAGGTGTCCTTCAAAAGATCAAGAAAACCTTTGGGTCCTTGTGTCTACAACTTGAGCAGTTTGCCACTACATGGCAATATTTTCTTAAGGCGCGCTAAACCATTTTGAGTCTACCCTAGTGGTCTTCGAACTGGTAGTTCTCATACCCCTATGACTGCAAAATGCTTTCCAAGAGGTGCTCAATTAAGGATAGCTTGAGGAAACCAATTTTCTGATCCTCAACTTCTATGCATCCTCTTTCCTAAAACTAACCTGCTTGGAGAAATGCCAGTGTTCACAATAGCCCTTCTCCAACTTTTCAAAAAGAAAGGAACACCCATTATTCATCCCAAATCTGATTTTGTGGCACCATCACATGAGTAATATCCACTGAGGCATCAAAGGATAAATCTCCTCCAGTGGTTAATGAGGAACCAGTTTTCCCCAAGTTTTTACATACTTCTGTTATGAGTGAAACTTGGCTTTAGTAATGGGGTATTTTGTCTCATATTGTTATGTTCTGAATAAAATATTCGGTACAGTTGGGTGGCAGGAATAAGGCCTTTTCCGTCCCATAAGAAATATCGAGGAAAGCATTGATCTTAAGGAAGCAAGGCACAGAGAGCACCTGTTTAAAAAATGCTAAACAGCAGCCTTATAACATCAAGGTCAAGGGTTCAGATCCCTTTAACAGCCAGCCACAAAAAAAAAAAAAAAAAAAAAAAAAAAAAGCTAAAGAATAATTTTTTCACATACTTAAATATAACTATTTTCAACTATTCTCAATATTCATCCCAAAGTCATGTCATTAGTGGGAAACAAATATGCTGGAATGGCCAAAGCAGTTGATTATTTTAAATGTAACTAAAGTACTTCCTAGGATCACCAATTTTTTTTTTTTTTTTTAAGACGACCAGTAAGGGGATCTTGACCCTTGACTTGGTGCTGTCAGCACCACGCTCTCCCATGGCCGGCCCATTTTACTATTTTTTATTTTTATTTTTCTGGTGGCTGGCCAGTATGGGGATCTGAATCCGTAACCTCGGTGTTACAAGGCTGTGCTCTAACCAACTGAGCTAACTGGCCAGCCCTAGGATCACCAAATTTTTCATGACACACTAGCTAAAACAAACCAATAAAGCTTTTTACATGATCTCTTTCAAATTTGGTGTGTGTTATTCAATAAGATAGTTACGGGCCGGCCCGTGGCTCACTCGGTAGAGTGCGGTGCTAATAACACCAAGGCCCCGGGTTCGGATCCTATATAGGGAGGGGGGGGGGGGGGACTGGCTGAGCGTGGTGCGGGGAACACCAAGCCAAGAGTTGAGATCCCCTTACCGGTCATCTAAAAAAAAAAAAAAAAAAAAAAAGATAGTTACAAAATATTTATATCAAAATCACATGATAAAATATTTATTCCAATATTAGTCAGTTCTTATCTTTATTTTATTGCCTACTTCTCACTAACAAAAACACAATTATATCCTTCACGCCAGATCAGTTAATTTTTGCAGTCTATCTATTTCATTTATTTATTTCGGGGGGCAGCTGGCCAGTATGGGGATGCTAACCCTTGACTTTGGTGTTATCAACACCACATTCTAACCAGCTGAGCTAACTGGCCATCCCTGAGGTCTATATCTTTTCATTTCCTTAAACCCATGAGAAAAGTTTTATCATTGGGAGGGGGGAGGCAGGGGGAATGAGTAGAGATTGGATAAAGGACATAAAGAATAGGTATGATTTGGGCCAGGCCGTGGCTCACTCGGGAGAGTGTGGTGCTGATAACAGCAAGGCCCCGGGTTTGGATCCCATATAGGGATGGCCAGTTAGCTCACTGGCTGAGCGTGGTGCTGACAACGCCAAGTCGAGGGTTAAGATCCCCTTACCAGTCATCTTTAAAAAAAAAAAAAAAAGAATAGGTATGATTTGTAATAATATATATGCTGATAATATTGATTGATCAACATACGTCAACGTTAAACCCCAAAACTATGTATAATCAACTACGATTCAATAATTTTTTTTTTTTTTTTAAAGATGACCGGTAAGGGGATCTTAACCCTTGACTTGGTGTTGTCAGCACCACGCTCACCCAGTGAGCGAACCGACCGTCCCTATATAGGATCCGAACCTGTGGCCTTGGTGTTATCAGCACCGCACTCTCCTGAGTGAGCCACGGGCCGGCCCTACGATTCAATAATTTTAAAAAAGGTTTATCATGATGTCCAGTGAAATTAATGGTTCTGTTTCTGATTTTTAGACCTGAGACATCTATTCAGTGTCCAACACTGGGCCTCTGGCAACGCGCCTGGCGGTCCTGCCGATCTGTCTCTTGCTGCAACCATGTCTGGAGGGAACAGACCCGGGCTCTCGCTCCCAGCCTCCGACCGACCTCCGGTCTCCTCAGTCACAGCCTCTGGGACCACCTGGTCGCTCACCTCCTGCTTCAGGAACCGCCAACACAGTTCTTGGTGCTCGGCTCCTGGCTGCCCACCAACCGTGAGCTGGGAGCTGGCAGACTGATCAGCATTATCCCACCGAGGCCGCCTGGCGATGCGCCTCTGCGGGCCTCCTACACCCGCCTGTCGTCGGGCTTCCGTTCCGACCCGGACGACGTGGCTGTGCAGGTCGTGGGGCCACTTCTTCCCCGAGTTGGCCGAGGAGAAGAGCGAGGTGCCCAGCGTCTCTTCCGGGACGTGCAGAAACCGTCTCCAGAGGAGAGGAGTGAAGCCCTGGATGCCAGGGCAGCCCCGGGACCCTGAAGGAGAACCTGCATCTTCATGCTCTGGATTCTGCCCGCACAGACCCCCATCTCTGTGACTTCCTGGACAGCCACTTCCTAGACCGAGAGGAAACGCATCTAGAGGATGCACGGCAGGCCGGGCGGGGCGAGCGCCTCGTGGGAAGGCTCAGCCGGAGCCCGCGGCCTCTGAGGGGTCTCTGCACCTGCCGCTGTCACAGCTTCTGCCTGAGCCTCTCCCTCCAGCCACTAAGCAATTTTAACCACCCTGGAGCCCTCTCCCAGGCCTTGGACCAAATGGAAATAAAGCTCTTTGCAGCAAAAACAAGAAACAGCAACGACAAAAAAACCTGAACCTCTGAATTTGAAACATGCATATAGATACATTTTACCAACGGAATATCATGATTTGTATCATATTCCTTGCTTTACAGATCATAGCTCGTACCCCATAAACGTGTATGAATAAAAAAATAATAATAATAAAATAAAATAAATTGTAATTTGACTACATTACTATAAATTAGGTAATGAAGAATAGTATATTGACTTATTACTTTGTTTTTATACCTTTAAAAATTAAAAATGGTGCTGATAACACCAAGGTCAAGGGTTTGGATCCTCATACTAGCTAGCTGCCAAAAAACAAAATAAAACCAAACCAAAACAAAACAAAAATCAATGAATGAAAAAACATAACTGAATTATATTAAATCTACCTCAATTTAATCTTGCCTACTTCTAATCCTTTCAATAACCCTTGAAATAGGTACTATTATTCCCCCCACAGACAGTTACATAATTTATCCACAGTCACAAAAGCAAAAAAAAGGACATTGAGCAAGTCAATACAGATGTCACAAAAACCATGTATTGAAATTTAGGCAAATTATACTTATATATTTCAATTGAAGGGGTTAAAATATGCTACTCTGGCATATTGATTTTTTAAGTTGAAGGCACAAGATCACTTTGACCTTCACGCCATTTCTCAAAAGCAGAAGATGTGATTCCCATGTGAAAGATGTCCTCCCTATAGGAGAAAGACACAATCCCCTTATCATCAAGGACAAGAAAGTTGAGGAATACTGTACAAACAAGCCTTGTTTTTTTTTTTTTTTTTTGTCTTTTTTTGTGACCGGCAATGGGATCGCAACCCTCAGTGTTGCTCCCACACCTCGCTCAGCCAGTGAGCGGCCGGTCTGCATGTGGGATCCGAACCCTCAGCGGGAGCGCCACCGCGCTCCCATGTGGCGCACTGTAGCAGTGCACCACCGGGCCGGCCCCAAACAAGCCTTGTTAAACTAATCCTTATCTTCCTAGCTAACCTCTATACCCAATTAACTACCCTAGCCCAAGCCCCTTAGCCTTATCACATCTTCACAGTTTACTACTCTTTGTCCAATTCAGTATATAAGTATGTGACACTCTGCTTTTTTGTGTCTTCATTTCTTTTATGAGGGCTCCCATGCCATGAAAAACTTGTATTATGCTTTTCTTCTGTTAATCTATATTATGTCAATTTAATTCTCATACCCAGCCAGGACCCTAAAAGAATAGAGATGGAATTTTTCTGCCCCTACAGTTTTTGGCGATGAGGATGGGATCCTGCCTGAGAGATGTGACAAAAACCAGCAGAAGGTAGGAATTATTACAGCTCTCCCGGATCTCTGTCTGTAGTGCCTGATTGAGAGAGGAAGGTGAAAACTTTTCCTTTTCCCTTCCTTTCTAAATTTAGATTGGCAGGAAAAAAACATTGGGAATTATTGGTTCTTTGAATTGTGAATTTGGTTCTGGGTACCCATTGGTTATTGATCCACAGCTTCCCATGAATAGTCCTTGTTTTCTTTGTCTCTTTTGTGTTGTTTGTCATAAGGAGAAAAATCATAAGATTCTCCCTTCATCTTGTTTCATGTCTTGAGAGCTCGACTTTGTGACCAGTGAGGATATTCTCCCTATTCTGTGCCAGCTAGGGGCCACAAATTATCCGCCTTGCTTCAGGCAACGAGCCAGCTGGTGAGGAAGTGTCTCTGTCCGACTGTGGCAGCTCTCAGGGGAGTTTGTCTTAATTTTTTTCAACTTTCATTGCCTTGTTAGCAATGAGGGTCTTTGCTTTCTCTGACTATTTTTGAGAGAAACTTTGGATTTTGAGGGGGGCTGCATCAAAAGATGGTGCAAAAGCACCTTCTTTGGAGACACCTCTTGCACCCGTGGTTAAGATTTACTTACTTATGTTAGAGGGCACACTCAGCTCCTGGCCAAGGCCCCCCAAAATTGATACCAAACTCACAGGTCCGGCTGCCTGCCCTCAGACAAAAGCAAACCACTCAAAATTCAGTTGGTGAAAATGGAAGTCAGCTTTTATTCAGGAATACAGGTGACCTGAGGAGAGATGTTGGGCTAACCTCTCTCTCCAGTAAACCTGAAGGATGGCCAGGCTAAAGCATCTCAAAGACTCAGATTTACTGAGGGGTTTTTAATCAGGGGGTCGAGGGAATGGAACGTGGGAAATCAAAAGCAGGAGGGAGGGGCACGTGAGCAGCAAGGGGTCCACGTCTGTGAGTCAGGTACAGTGTCTCGCCAAAGCCTCGTCTGGTTTCTGCTCCCATCTTTGCTGTTATCTCAGGGTCTGGGTGGTACGTGCAAGTCTGCAGCTTCAGGCTGGTGAGAAAACAACTTTACATTCATGTAATGTCCTCTTGCCCCACAACGAAGGTTCAAATATGAAATAACCATGGGAAAAGAGGGAACTCAGAGAAATGCACGCCAAGAAGAAAAGTGTTCTTTAAAAAATTTGTCTACAACCTATGCAGTTTTAGATCCCAATGTGGCTTCAGTCCTGCTCATTCTAACACTTATTTATGAGGGTACTTCAAAAAGATTGTGGAAAAATATGATTAAAAGATAATACAGATCTTTCCATGAACTTTTTGAAGCACCCTCATATATATGCACATAGAAATCAAGCATTTTCTCAAAAACAACAAAAAAAATAGAAACTAACATGTCTTTCAAGTGCCTGATCAAATCTTTGACTCATTTTTTTATTAGGTTGTTTGTCTTATTATTATAGGTTTGTAAGAGTTCTCTACATATTCTGGATACAAGTCCTTTGTTCAACATATGTTTCGTAAATATTTTCTCCCAGTTTCTGGGTTGCCTTTTCTATTTTTTGAGTGTCTGTTGAAGAGCAAAGCTTTCCAGTACAGTGATCCAAACCTGTGATCTTGGGATTATAAGGCTGTTCTGTGCTCTAACCAACTGACTTAACTGGCCAGCCTGAAGAGCAAAAGTTTTTGGAAGTTCACATAGTGGTTGAAAAGTGTGTCCCCAGGGCCGGCCCGTGACTCACTTGGGAGAGTGTGGTGCTGATAACACCAAGGCTGCGGGTTCGGATCCTATATAGGGATGGCCGGTTGGCTCACTGGCTGAGCGTGGTGCTGACAACACCAAGTCAAGGGTTAAGATCCCCTTACCGGTCATCGTTAAAAAAAAAAAAAAGAAAGAAAGTGTGTCCCCAAAATTCACCCAGGACCTTGGAAAGTGACCTTATGTAGTGAATTGAATTATGTCCCCCCAAAATTCATTGAAGCTTGAATTGTGTCCCCCAAGTTTTATGTATTAGAAACTTAGCCTCCACTGTGCCTGTTAACAGGGTGGGAAATCCTATTATGATAATTGAAAGGTGGAGCCTTGAAGAGGTGATTGGATTGTAGGACTGTGCAGTAGTGAATGGATTAAAAATGGTGGTCAGGGGCGTGGTTCTGAGGGCTTTAAAAGAAGAGGAGAGTCTGTCTTTCTCTCTCCATTTCCACCATCTTGCAATGTGAGACCCCTTGGTCGATGTCACCACCACCAAATGGACTTTGGACTTCTCAGCCTCGGAAACTGCAAGCAATACATTTCATTTTCTTTGTAAATCACCCAGTTTCAGGTATTTTATTATAAGCAATGGAAATGGACTAATACACCTTATTTGGAAATAGGGTCTTTGCAGATGTAATTAAGGTAGGGATTGAGGTGAGAACATACTGGATCAGTGTGGGCCCTCAATCCAATGATGCTGTCCTTATAAGAGACAGGAAAGGGCCGGCCCGTGGCTCACTCGGTAGAGTGTGGGGCTAATAACACCAAGGCCACGGGTTCGAATCCCATATAGGGATGGCCGGTTAGCTCACTGGGTGA
>NW_007746262.1:0-13689 GCF_000696425.1 Galeopterus variegatus | reverse complement strand
GTCCTCTTCTGTGTTGGCCCCAAAACCTCGAACCTGCTGCCGCTTGTTTGTCGATGTAGGAACATTGTTGAAAGAATTATTCGCCTTTTGTTGCTCTTGGAAATGCGATTAAAACTCTGGTATCACAGCGCACAGCTCTCAGGATCACGCTGTCTCCTGGCACGGCCGCTCCAGACCCGTCGCCATCTTGGAATTCCCTTCATTTCTTTTAATAGCTTTACTGAGGTGTAATTTACATACCATAAAATGCACTTGCTCTAAGTGTACAATTTAATGATTTTTAGTGAATTTAGAGCTATACAACCATCACCATAATTTAATTTTAGAATATTTTCATCACCCCAAAAAAAGATATATCCAGAAAAATCCTTAGAGGGTAGAGTCCCATACATAATAACATCAATTTAATGCTGTATAAAGCAAAAGAGAAAAATAGTGATTTATTAGGTTGGATCACATGAAATTACCATTTTCATAGGTTAAAAATGTCCAAATATTGGCAATTTTGCATAGTTTTGCCATTAAAAAAAGAACATTTACAAATGCAGTACTGTAAAATTACAGTTTGCCTATTTACCCATATACTATATGTGACCACCTATGTTACGAATTTATAACATGTTATATTTTTATACAGAAAACTATGCATTTTGGACTTTGTAGGTGATTGAGGGATCTGGGATTTTTCAAGGAGGAAATTTTGAGTAGCTCAGTTTTCACCTCAGGCACTGTCTTTAGGAAAGAAACTCCACAGGGATTGTCCACTTTTGAGTCAGTTCGAGCTAGATTCTTCAATCTGCTGTTAAGAAAAATGAAGTATAGAAAGCGTAGATAATCTATTCATGCACCGCCAACTACATTATCTCAAGCTATGTGAATAAAACTTTGTACGTGGAACACCTTGAATCTATACCATGTAAGGATCACGGTTTGTATTTTATATTTTTACTTTGCATCTTTACTTTTTTTTTCTCTCTATTCCTCACTAGAATCTAAGATGGCTGAGGAAAGATGCTAGGTCTTCTTTCACCTCTATATCCCCAGCACCTAGCTGCAACAGCATTTGGTGTATGGTAGATGCTCAATAAATAATGAGTGAAATAAATCTAATGAGGAGGAAAGACCCTGATTCATATACGTAAACAACCCCCCACCCTGGCCACCCACACACAGCCTGGCATCACTGAGGACACTAAAAGATAGTTTGTGGGGAATGACTGCATGAACAGATCCAAAAGGCTTTTATGTCAATGTATGGCAGATCCATTCTGAGCCAGCTCAAGCCTGGCAGAGAGGCTTCCTACTCGAGAACACAGAGCAGCCTGCCTTCCAGCAGGAGTATCCAAATCCCAAACCTGGGAGGAAAATGAAAGCCGAGCAAAGAGGCACTGCAAAGAACACCACAGCACACTGGGCACCTGGGGTCTTTCAAGGGTCAGAGGCCAGACCTCTCGCCAGAGCAGGGTCTGGAGGGAAACTGTCCAGAGAAGCACACAGATTAGATGCTGGAGCTGGTGCAAATGCACGCCCCTGACTAGGCTTTCCAGGGCTTGCAGGCAAGGGAGAGCTGCAGGTATGTAGGGAGGGGACTTGGGGTTGCAGGGGGCACAGAGCTACTACTCATGGTCCCGGCTGGTTTATACAATCCCATGGGGAAAAGATGCTATGAGCCCTCCCCCAACATACACCTCTTCCCCAGCTCCCTCAAAGGTGAGAGGTGTCTCCAGTCTAACTGACCAAAACCTGAGACACTGATTGAACTTGGGTGCTAACGGGCAGGGTCACTTTGTTAAAACGTGGGTGGTGTGGAGTTCTTTGATTCCTGTTTCCAAGTGGGAGACAAACCAGACTTCTGCACTGGTAAGTATTAGTCACTGTCTCTGCTCCTAAGAAAGCAGTTTTGTATCTCCCATTTGGTCTCTGCTTCTAGCATATAACTCCCCCATGAAGACCATCAGGCAGGGAGAGGAGATTGGCATTTCTAGGTTCATCATACTGTTGAATGGTTTCAAGATTCTGGCAGAATCTCCAGCCTGCCTACGTTGTCCAACTGTTTGTTCCCAGTAAAATGCAAAGAAATTCAGGAATCCCTCTGGAGTCTAGAAAAAGGTCTAAAATGGCACAAATGGTGAACATCAATCACCTCTGAAAGGGGGGATGCAAGAGAGGAATAAGTGAAGGGCATTCACATTTCACTTTTCATGTATGCTTTTGTATTGGTTCCATTTTTTACAATAAACACATGATACTTCATAATTTTAAAATTGTAGAGGATTCGTAAAGCAAGTGTACTTCACAGGGCCTGGTTTGACAAAGCCCTGCAGTTTCAAATACCGACCTTGCAGAGGACAGGAAATATTCCTCAGGCTATAAAGTCTCTGGTGTAAGATAAAGATTTGTGGCACAGCAGGTTGCTGAAAGCCTTGCAGTTTCAAATATTGACCTTGCGGAGGACTGGAAATTTCCCTCATGCTAAAGTCTCTGGTGTAAGATAAAGATTTGTGGCACAGCAGGTTGCTGGCTCAAGGACAGACAAGTTACTGATTGATATGTAAAGGTACTGAGAAATTGCTGTAAGAAGGAATGTTTGCTAAGATCAAGCTTTTGTTAATCATTTAATCGCCTTACTGGAATGTCATCTGGCTTGTTTCACTGAAAGTTACCAGCCTATATTGTTAAACTATAACCCCACCTATGTTCTCTTCCTGTAACTTCCTGGTCTGGAAAATAAATGCAGGAAGAGAACCCCAATTTGGGGTTAATTTGCCAAGGAAGGAATGCCTCTCACTTGAGGTTTCTGGGGGAGTTAGCCACTTTGGGGCTTCTCACTGCTCAGAAGAGATGGGCTTTGAGTAATTCTTTGTGGCTCCATCACCCAGGGGAAGTAGGGTGACAAATCCGTGGGGGGACAAAGCAACATAAAATAATAATAATCAGAGGGTTTAGGAAATGATACATAATGATTTAAATCCAAATTTAAAAGTCAGTAACCAGCATTACACCCTCAATAATTGTACAATAATTATGAAAATTGTATTCAACCCCTTATTTGGGAAACCAGGAAGATCCTTAACATCCTATATGCTGCTGCTAATTCAGATTCATTGGCAATTAAACTCCCAAGGCCTCAGTTTTCTCATCTGTAAAGTGGTCATAATAATGCCTGCTTCACAGATTTGTGGCAATGCACAGCCAAGTATTCCTAAGATGCAAAGTAATATAATGTATGTCTTCATGGTGAGCATTTCTGGCACTGTCTGGGAAATCAGCTGATTTAAAGCAGCTGACCTGTTTTTAAAAACAATATAGCTATTAGCAAGAGGTATTTATTGAACAAATGAGGAGCTTCCACAGCCTTCCTATAATGATAGTTGAGCGTAATATGGCATATAACTATGTCCTTTACACAAGCACAGCTCTGCACACAGAAACACTCAGTATGCATTTATGCAATTAGTGCATACTACATAAGCAGCCCTGCTAAAGAGATAACATCATCCCCATTTTCACAGATGGGAACACTGAGGCTCAGGGACATGGTGGAAGAGCAGTTTTGCTGTTACCCAAGCCATTTTCAACCAAACTCTGCCTTGTTTCTATGGAGAAAAGGAGGGAGGATAGGAGATGAATTGGTGCTTGGCTCAAAGTAGGGTGGAGAGAGGATAAAGGAAAGAAAAAAGGAAGAAGCTACCAGAAGCCAAATGATAGATTCCTATTTGAATTAAGTTGCAGGAAAAAAAAATGTTATCTTAGTGGATAAATGTGTGTGCTGCCTATTGTTAAGAAATGAACATCACATACCTTTTTGTTTCTTTACTTCCCATGGCAACCAGAAAGCTGAGAATCAGATTTACTGCTTGAGTAACAAGCAGCTGCAGAGTCTAGAAGCACTTACTTCTTCCCCTCCTGGAGAAGCTGTTTTCTGCTTTATGTTTCTTTCTGCCCCATGGAAATATCCAATCCTCACCCTAAACCAGAAGAAGCATGGAAGAATGTTCACATATTGTATTAGTTGGCCTGTTCTTTGATTCCTTATATTTCACTAGCCCTACACTGATCGTGGTAGTAGTATTGACTATAATTAGGCATCATAAGGATAATGATTTCATTAAAGCTACTTTAATGGATTCAGACACATACGAGGCAGGGTGTTATACAACACAGTCAAACACTTTGTCACCTTGTGATAATTGGAGTTGCTGAATTACAGTAACAGAGCAACCAAAGGTAATTTCTTATTTGGCCAAAGTCGTCTGACCTCCCTCTGGCCTCCAATTATCATATTTCTTCTTGGAATTAGGTCTCCCTTCTATTTAGAAGTTCCTGCAAGCTCCAAGCTATTACAGCAGACTCTAGGCTTGCACGGAAGCCGTGAAGTCCTAATTTTCTCATTACACAACCTCATCTGTCAGCTATTTACTGGCGAGCCAGCCCTGTTCTTTAGTTCAGGTGATAAATAGGCATGAACAGCTTAGCAAGCAGAGAGGCAAATAAACATCTGAAAATGATCAGGCCCTGAGAATCTTCTATCAGATAGTGTTACGGGTCAGAGAAAACCAGAGCAAACCAGGGAATGAAACACGGAGAAGAGGCTGAACCAAACTGACCTCTTTCACTCAGAATCACGACAACAGCAATAGGCAATTTCTTCTGCCACATGGAGAGTCTCAAATGGTTCTTTGGACAATATTGTCAAACTCAGCAAAGTTGATCACATAATAAGAGTTAACCGTTTATTGAGCACCTAGTAGGTATGCTACTGTGTGTGAGGCTTTAAACTATACTGACCCATCTGACATCAGAACAGCTTACACTACGTACATTCACTCATTCATTCATTCACATTAAATAACACTATAACATGCCTGTTGTGTTATAAACACTATATAAGACCAGCTTCTATTCTTTCACATGAATGGCACAATGCCTACATTGAGCCAAGCACCATGATAAACATCAGAGGTGCAATTGTAAATGAGACAGATACAATTGTTGTCCTCAAGTTGCTTACAGTCTGGTAGGGTATAGATACTATATAAACCAGCCTACAAATATGTACGTTACTGCCAGTGCAATGAATGTAATGGAAGAAAAACACAGGCACCATAAGAAGATAAAACAAGAGACCTGTCTTAGCCTGGTGAAGGAGGAGAGGCTAGAGAAGTATTGGTCTCTAAGTTAAGACTCAGTAGTTAGCCAGGTGAAGAGGTAGAAGGAAGAATATTTCAGAAACATGGAATAGCATGGACGGAGGCTCTTATGCAGGAAGGAGCTTGGGGTAGTAAATAAGGAAAGGAGGCATTTGTCTAGAGCCTCATGAGCAGTGACAGGGAGATGGTGGACACAAGATTATAGAGGGTCTTGCAGAGAATGGTAAGAGTGTGAATTTTATCCTCTGAGCCACATGCAGCCACTGAAGGGCTGACAATTGGTCAGTCAGGGACTGGCTCTGAATGACCAAATCATCATGATTTATATATGACTTCTCAACAGATTGATGAATAGTCAATCCATCTAGAAATGTTTATTTAGAAACTACTATATGAAAAATCACTTATGCTATGATGGGAAAAACAGAGGAAATCTCTCAACACTTTCTGGAGTACTTAAAAAGAACAATTTGGCCAGAGCATAAGGTTCAGCAGAAACTGGAATAAGAGAAGGTTGGAAGTCTTGCAACTTAAAATGCTAAGACAAGGAAACCAGATTATTTTATTTCTTTTAGAGAAGGAAAAGAAGAGCAGATGGCAGGGAGAAACTAATCTTATTATTGATTGTCTCTCAGTGCCAGTCACTGTGCTGGATATTTTATACATAGATTATCTCATTTGATAATCAAAACTCTCAGAAATTAATTTAATTTAAGCATCTATGCTCATTCACCCTCACATCATCAAATTTTTCAGTAATGAATGCTGAGGCTTAGAGATATTCAAGAAATTGTTCAAGTTGAGTTTACAGTGCTGATCATTGCCCTCCCTCATCACCTTTGTCTGATACACTGGCCCTGCCTACATACTTGCAAAACTCTCCCATCCACACATCGCTCCAGCCACAACTGATCACCTCCAGGCCCGACTTTTTCCCAGTCCTTGCTTATCATCTTGTCAATGGACCAGTGGACCTATCCTGACCACCTGTTTAAATTAGCACCAATCTTAACCCCTCCCACTGCCCCTCCTGATATCCCCTTTACCTGTTCTATGTTTATATCAACTTCTAAAATACTACGAAATTTCTACTGAAAAAAAATTAAGTGGTGCAGATTTTTTTAAAAACACTAGAGGCTTTCCCGGGATTTAGAAGAAAAAGACGATGACAAAAAATACGATAAAGAAGATAATATAAATGGAAGGCAGAAAATAGCCAAATGCAACATACAGATAATTTATTTATTTTCGAGAGACCAGAACAGAACAGAAACAATAATAAGAAAAAAAGGACAGAATGCTTTCCCAAACTAGAGAAACAATCTGTAAGAAGATTATAAAGACTTAGGAAATGTGCCACCCAGTATTCTTCTGGAGTTAAAAAACAATTTGAAAATGAACACCAATTAGTCAAGGTATGATACAAAGTTAAGAGCTCAATTTGGGGGAAATCGAGGTATAAAAGGACTATAGTAAGTTCTGCAACTGTCTAAATGATACTTGCAAATCTGTTTATAAAAAAAGGCAAATGTCAAAAATTATTCCTGGAAAAAAATAAGCTGATGCAAGACACTAGATTATGTTGATAAAAACCAAGAAGTTGGGATAATAGATTAAAAACATATTCACATTCTGTATTAAGGAGAAAGAATGAAAAATACAATTTCAAATTTTGTTATAAAAATTAGAAAACCATCAGTTAAAGAATGCTTTTGAAAACCTTTATAAAAACCGATACTCAGATTAAAGACTTAAATATAAGAAGGAACTCAAACAACTTCACAGTAAGAAAACAAATAATCCAATTTTAAAAATGGGCAAAGGAGCTGAATAGACATTTTTCAAAGGGAGACATACAAATGCCCAATGGGTACATGAAAAAATGCTCAACATCATTAATCATCAGGGAAATACAAATCAAAACCACACTGAGATATCATCTCACCCCAATTAGACTGGCCATTATTAAAAAGACTGAGAATAATAAATGCTGGCAGGATGTGGAGAAAGGGGAACTCTTCTCCACTATTGGTTGGACTCTAAATTAGTACAGCCATTACAGAAAACAGTGTGGAAGTTTCTCAAAATCTACAGATAGAACTATCATACAATCCAGCAATCCCACTTCTGGGTATATACCCAAAGGAATGGAAATCATCATGTCAAAGTGACACCTCCACTCCCATGTTTATTACAGCTCTATTTACAATAGTCAGGTTATGGAACCAACCTAAATGTCCATTGACGGAAGACTGTATAAGGAAAATGTGGTACATATACACAATGGAATACTACTCAGACATAAAAAAAAAAAAGAATGAAATTCTGCCACTCACAGCAACACGGATGAAATTGGAGAAACTTATGTTAAGTGAAATAAGCCAGGCACAGAAAGAGAAATACCACATGTCCTCACTCATAAGTGGGAGAAAAGAAAAGAAAAGAAAAGGAAAAGAAAGGAAAGGAAAGAAAGAAATCGACCACAACAATATGCTGAATTTTTAGGAGAGAACAAATCTATGCTTACTAGAGGTGGGAAAGGAGGAGGTCAAGGGGGGAGTTAGGAAGAAAGTGAGAAATGGACACAAAGAATAATTATGATTTATAATGACAAACATGCTAATAATACTGATTTGATCATCACATATTGTACACAAAAACT
Source organism: Galeopterus variegatus (assembly GCF_000696425.1). NCBI lineage: Eukaryota > Metazoa > Chordata > Mammalia > Dermoptera > Cynocephalidae > Galeopterus > Galeopterus variegatus. The sequence continues at coordinate 5,877 of NW_007746262.1, read as the reverse complement.
GATAGTCAACTCTGTACCCCATAAATATGTATAATCAATTATGTTTTAATAAAAAACAAAGTTTTTAAAACAAATTTAAAAACTACTTATTAAAATATATCTTCCAAAATAACATTTTATAAATGTAAAGTAAATATAGTTCAAGAGTAAAAAATGATGCAAAGAAAAACAATAGTGAGGCATAAAAATTAAAACCATTAAACAAAACTAGAAAAATAATGTCAAATGGTTCAGACAGTAAAGGCCAATGTATAAAATTCCACTATTAACAGACAAAAATTCCCAAATTAAGTCAAAGACAAAATCCAATTATGGAGTTTTCAAAAGACGTAAATTAATTGTCTTTGTATGTTAAACATAAAAAGGACAAATGTGTATTAGACAAATGCAAACTTTAAAAGCACAAGCACAACATTCATATCAGATAAAGTAAATTCAAAGCAAAAAACATATTAAACAGGACAGTAAAGATCGTTATATACTGATAAAGTCTAGGTTGCAAAATAAAGATTCAACTGTCATATCTTAGTCTGTGTTCTCCCAGGTGAACACGAGACAAAGACTTAAGTACAAGGACACATGGAACATTAATTACAAAAATTGACCATATCCTGCACAGAAGCAAGAGTCAGCAAATTTCAAAGGATTTAAATTACACACAGTAAAATCCCTAGCTACAGTGGAATTAAGCTTGAAATCATGAACAAATAAGAGCAAAAAAAATTCCGTATGTTTGGAAATTAAAAAATAGAATTCCACTTCAAAAAGCCCAAACAGCCTAAAGGTCAAAGAAGAAATTACTAAGAAAATAAGAAAATACTTTTATTTGAATCATAATGAAAATAAAACTTATCAAAATTTGAGGGCTATAACTAAAGCAATGCCTACATTAGAAATAAAATACAGACTGAAAATCAATAAACAAAGCATTTAGTCTCAAAAATTTGAGAAATGAATAGCAAATTAAACCTGAAGACAAAGTGCAAGGAAGAACATAAGGAAGTTAAGAGCAAGAACTAGTGAAACTGGAAAGTAGAATATAATGGAGGGTCTCAAGGTGGAGAAAGTTTTCTTAAATCATATACAGAAATTACAAACCAAATAGGAAAATACTGGTAAGTTGGACTACATTATAATTATAAATTGTTCTCATTGAAAAATAACATTAAGGTCATGAAAAGGGAAGTCCAGAGAAATAATAGCAAACAACAGTAATAGTAAAGTAAAAACAAAATTTTCTGAGTATGACAAAAAGCTCATACCCAGGATATTTAAAGAACTCCTATATATCAATAAGAAAAAAGCAGTCAACCCAATGGAAGAATGGGCAGGAGACTTGACTAGGTATTTTACAAAGAGAAAATTCAAATGGGCTTCTCTCCTCCCTACCAAAAAGGTGATCAACCTTATTAATCATTAGAGAAATACAAATTCGAGCAATAACAAGATACCACTACACACCCATCAGATGGCTAACTATAAAAAGACACGATGCTGAGGGATTGGCGGGGATGGCTGCTTTGGAAGCCCTGCCGCGATTTTGGTAAAAGTGCCTATGGCCACTTGGAAACAATTTGCACCAGACTGCTGAGGTTATATACACACAAACTCTCTTACCCAGCAACTTCACTCCTAACAATACATGCTCACATGCATTAAGAAACATATAAAAGAATATTTGTAACAGCATTATTCATTAACATAAAAAACTGGAAACGAACCATTTAACCCCATTTCACCTTTTATCCATGATGAACTCATTAATCCCAAAGCTGGAGAGTAAGCAGAACAACCCATTAGGAGTCAAATGAACAATCAAATAATGGTATATTCATGTAATAGAATAGAAAAATAAATTGCCCTATATTTACACAATGAAATAAACAGCAATTGAAATGAATGAGCTACAGCTACACGTCACAAGTGAATCTCTCACAAAGATAATGTAAAGCCAAATAAGTCAGAGACAAGAATAAACTGTATATTTCTATTCATACAAAGTTCCAAAAACAGACAAAACTAAACTATAGCATTTAGGTACACATATGTAGGTGGTAAAAGGAAAAGGAAAGTAGTTAACATAAAAATCAGAAGGGTGGTTACTTTTGGGAGCAGAGAGAAGCAGCAACTGGATAGAGGCACAAAGGCAATTTCTGGAATGCTGGCAATAATCTATTTCTTGATCTGGGTGGCAGATACTTAAGTGTCTTCATGGAGATAAAGCACCAAACTGTAAAAACAAAAATTAGAAATAAAAATAAATTTAAAAAATTTTTATGTGGAATGTGGCCAAAGTTCTACTCAAGGAAAAATTTATATAATTCAATGTTTTACTATTAATATGTGTTGTAGATATAATATTAGATATAATATATGCATAAAATTTAATATAGATATATATATATATAATTGTATACACACACACATTACACACATCCTTCAGAGTAGGTTGTCCTAATAAACAGGTGCAATTAGTTGATTAATTGGGGATACAGTTTGCATTCTGAAGTACAGTAACACAATTTGCATTATGTGGCCGATTATAAAAATGCCCAGAATTCTCTATTCCCCACTGTAGCTATGCCCTTTGCAATGTGAGTTTATAACTCCTGCCATCAAGACAGTTGATTCTGGCCAATAGAATGTGGCAGAGATGACCTTATGTAGTTCCGAGCCTAGGCCTCAACAAGACTTAGCCACTTCCTCTCACTCTCTCTTGAAACCCCACTGGCATCATGTGAGTTGCCTAGGCCAGGCTTCTGGAAGGTGAGAGACCATATGGAGTAGAGATAAGCCACTGGGCTGAGGCCACTCCTTGATAAAAAGCCCCCAGGTGGCCTGGCAGCTGACCAACCAGTCAAAACCAGAAGAACCTTCCAGCTGAACCCTTGCCCAAATTGCCAAACCACAAAATCACATCAATTGTTTAAGGCACTATATATTGAAGTGGTTTGTTATGCAACAAAGCTAACTGATACACATTATAGGGACCACTATTAGTTCAGAATTAACCAAGCTATGGTCTGAAAATAGGAAGACCTGCCAGCCTTGTTTGAGTGGTTGAGTAGTATCATAGGAATATGTACTTTTATCTATCCTCACATCCTATGGTTCTTTTTTACCACTGACTCTTGTAAACAAGGCTGCAGGCAAAAGTGTAAGGTCAAGTTCAGAGGTGACTCGAGGAGAATGAGAGGCTCCTGCTTGTGAGAATATAAGGTCAAGTAAGAAGACATTTGAGTTTGTTTCCATCATTATTGATAAATCAATTTTTCATTTCTAGTTTGCAATAACAAAATATACCTGCAGAAATAAAAATCAATGAACCTTTATTATCGACATTTCTGTAGGAAAAAAATTACTTATTGTGGATCTGAAATTCTTTAACTCCTAACACCTTTCATCACATGGAAACAATTTTTTCTATAATATAATCTTTGAAATGCAGTGTTTCTAACAGCATGATTGTTTTATACCAGGAAAAACTGTAAAAAGAAATTGGGAAATGTATAAGGGATTTTTTACATTAATGGGTGAGTTCCTTTTTACTCATAAGAAAGCATTAGGTATAATTCTATGCTAATAACTTTTACATCTTCAATAAAACAAATTTTGATAATTTATGAGTACATTTTCCTGAAGAATATTTGAGAAGTTGAAAAACGCCAGAAAACCATTAATTGTGTAAGAAATATTTTTTAAAAAGAGAGACAGCTTATATTCTTTGAAGTATCAGAAACCAAATTCAAACTCTGTTTGGCACAAAGGGGATTTATTGGGAGGATAATAAGGCATCCCATGTAACTACAGGAATGAGAGGCACATCCTAGAGCTAAGTGTCAACAACAGCTGAACCAAATACTCCTACCACCTGTACCCTTTCCATCGTGGTCACTGTTTTTCTCAGAGTATTAGATTCGCTCTGTCCTGCCCTGCATATGGCAAGGATCCAGTTCAGATGTAATTCCTGATTCCTCCTCTCATGTCTCCCACAATCAAAAGGACTTCTCTTAGTCTCCTTAATTCCAAATCAAACAATCCCTAAAAAGACTCAATCAGCTAGCCAAGGGAGCAGATTTCCATAGAACATACATGGCCACTGAGAGCTTACCAGTGTATATTGGAGTCCTTCCTGGAAAAGGGAAAGCTATTATATAGTTAGAATGAATTACCTGCATGAAAGGAACAGAACCCAAGCCATGTACAGGCAGGTTCTTTTAAATTTTCAAAAAGCAGATCATTATCATAATGAATAAACTCTTTCAGAGCACAGGAAAAAAAATAATGTAAAAGACAACCTCTTCTATTTTTCCAAGTTAGCAGACCTGAATACCAAAAAAAAAAATTTTTTAAGAAATTAAAACCTCAGGTCAATTTTACATATTAGCATAGTCGCAAGATAACTAATGAAATATTATCAAACATAACTTAAATTAAAAAGATGAAAAACAATGGAGATATTTCTATGCAGGATTACCACAAGATGCTCATTATTTTAACACCATCTTAGAAGTGCTGGTAATGGAAGGAAAAGGGGAAAGAAAAGCGGAGGGAGAGAAGGGAGGGAGGAAAGAAGAGTGTGGAAGGAAGGAAGGAAGGAAGGAAAGAAGGAAGGAAGGAAGGAAGGAGAAAATATACAAAATTATAGTTATTCTTTTTTTTTTTTTTCCTTTTTGTCTTTTTTACTAACCAGTAACGGGATCGCAACCCTCGGTGTTGCGCTCTCACCACGCTCAGCCAGTGAGCGGGAACCAGTCTCTACATGGGATCCGAACCCTCGGCGGGAGCACCGCCGCACTCCCAAGAGGCGCACTCTCCAGTGCGCCACCGGGCCGGCCCCAAAATTATAGTTATTCTAAATGATCCCAGTTTCTACTCGAAAACCCAAGAGAATAAACTGTAAAGAATAAGAACTAGTAAAACAGTTCATTAAATTTGGTGGTTACAAAATAAATATAAAAAACAAGTAGCTTCCCATATATAAGCCAAAAAATAGAGTGGAAGCCATCCCATTTACAATTGTAACAAAAACATGGAATATCTAAGAATGAATTTAATTACCAACAAGTAAAACCTTTATGAAGAAAACATCAAAATGTTGCTGAGGCCATAGAATAAGACCTTTTCCCTCCACAGAAGACAGTGACAGAAAGCTCCTGAGGGCAAGACTCAATCATGTGGAAGTATAAATTTTCCCAAGGCAATTACAAATTTCAAGCCATTGGTAAAATTCTAAGAACGATTTTAAAGTTTAAGTGCTAGAATAAACATCTGAAAGAATCCAAAAAGTTTTAGGGAAAGAGATAATATTGGCTGGAAGGACTGGAGAAAGAAGAAATTGTCCAAAAGTAAAATATTATATACTGTTTCAATCATAAAATCACTTGGGTACTGTACAAGATGAGACAGACATATCAATGAACACAATAAAAAGCCTTTGATATAAATTGTATATGGTAATGGCAGCATTTAAAATCAATAGAAGACTATATCTAATAAAGATTGCTCAAATTATTTAACTACTTGAAAAAGGAAGGAAAAAATACCACCTTGTACCATCCACATACCAAAATAAATCCCAGATGTACTAAAGATTTTTAAAAGTAGGAAATGAAACTACTTACGTGTTAAATAGTATGTATACATACATATATGTACAGATTTATGTAAGTTTGATTTTAAGCAAGCAACCAAAGGAAGAAAAGCAATCAGTGAAACTTGATTGATTTAACTATATAAAAATATAATATTTCAATATATCAAGAAACACCACGAAGAAAATTGGAAGCCAAATGACAAACAAGAAAAATAATTGCGAATTGAAAATGGCGACGGGTCTGGAGCACCCGTGTCAGGAAACAGCGCGATCCTGAGAGC
>NW_007746261.1:0-13693 GCF_000696425.1 Galeopterus variegatus | reverse complement strand
TCCGAACCCTCGGCGGGAGCGCCGCCGCACTCTACCGAGTGCGCCACTGGGCCGGCCCCATCCTATTCTTGAATAGTGAAAAGAAACACAAGTTAGAAAATATTTTGTGAATATTATATTTTCTTTGCCTTTGGAATTTCTAACTCTCATCTTCACCTGTCAAAATCTTATACATTGTTCAAAGCCAAGCTCAAGTAATTCCTTTCTGACAAGGTAGTCTGGAGCCTCTCAACATCACAGTATCTATTCTTTCTTTGAATTTACATAGCAATTTGTATTTCCTTTAAAGTAGGCTACCCAATTTTGCCTTATAGTATTGTTATTTGTTTACCGTCCTTGATTCTGGTGGAGCAATACCTTTAAAGCAGACTATCTTAATGATCGGATATTCTACAATGTTTAGCACAGCTTCTTGCATACAGTCAGTACACATTTGTTAAACTGAATTGTACTTATTTGAATATTTTCTTCCTTCTAGATGATCACATGGAGGCTTCTAAAGCACTGCTAGAGAATCATGTGGTTTATATAACCATTTGAGTATAAATTAAATAAACTTAATTTATCCATCCAACATATGCTAGCTGATGAGCTAACCAGTACAAGCTGCGACCTGAACTCCATCATAAACTTATAATCTACACTTCATACACTATATACTGGTGCTACACATTCCTATCATGTTCCCTACACTACTTGGAGCCTAGGGCTCTTGTGTTTTAATGCTTACTATTTACTTGGAGAAAAGACTAAGAGTAGGGTTGTCAGTATCCACATTTTAAAGAAGTTATTGAGAAAATAGTGACAATTATATGAATTTTGAGTATAAATGGTATTTTGGAATAGGATGGCAGGAGAAAACTAGCAAAAAGTAGTTGCATGCTGCTCAGAAAGGAAAAAGGAAAGTTGTTCTAAAGAGGATTAGAATAGCTCCAGTTTTTTCGAGGAAGGAGATACGTGAGGGTAGAAAAAAGGGCAAACACGGCTAAAGCTACCTTGAGAGAGAAAGTAGATGATTAATGGGAATGAACTGGGTGTTTCTCAATGAAAAAGACCGAAGTGGTGTTGCCTGTTGCAAAAGTAGAAAAAACCATAGTCTTGAGAGGTGCTGCTTTCATTCTTCCTGTAGTTTAGTTTAACATTAAAGTTCCCCACCCAGTTTAGAGTTTTAACAGCTAAGAAGATAACTAAATTGAAGAGGTAAATAACTGCTTTTTTTCCCCCTCAGCAAATATTTATTGAGTATTTGCTTTGTTCATGTGCTGGGCAAGACAATAGGAATACAGCTTTCGTCTCTAGGCATTTACATTCTGAGGTTTAATTAGTCTTTGCTGGCGCACTACATGCCTGAATATGTGTGATTTCAATGGCCAGAACTTTTCCATAAAATTCACCTTTTGGAGTCATCTTCCTATATAAATATCACATGCACACAGCAAAACATTCGTATAAATAAAAAAAAAAAACCTAAAGGAAAATGTCAAGCTCTTTTTTCTCCTTTCCTTCTACATCAGAGCTCTGCTCCCATCCCATTGCCCAGTTAACAGTAGTTTTGCGTGTGCTCTCCTCATATCTTTTTTTTTTTTTCTCAAAAAGATGACCGGTAAGGGGATCTTAACCCTTGGCTTGGTGTTGTCAGCACCACGCTCAGCCAGTGAGCGAACCGGCCATCCCTATATGGGATCCGAACCCTTGGCCTTGGTGTTGGGACGGGCCGGCCCTCTCCTCATATCTTTGATGAATAGATAAATATGCATCCATCCATGATCAAATTTAATATCAGAGAAAATACCAATGGCAAATAATTTCAGCCAAAGGATCTGGAAGTAAATTAGAAATGTTTTCATTTTAGCTATAACAGCATAAGGTTGTAAAACTATTAGAACTTATTTCAAATATTTTCATCATACATTCCTTATTAACAAGTTCAAAAGAAACACAAGGAAACTATTGTTATGAAAAATGGAAAGTATTCAAAAGAATAAAAATTATTCCTTAAGAGAATCATAGCATATTAGAATAAAGAGTCTAGAACTCATTTCATACAATTTCCCTTCTAATTTTACGGGAAAGAATAGGCTGACAGCATTTAAATGACTTGCCCCAGGTTATCCAGTCAGTTCACATTACAAATTCTGTCTGAGCACATAGTCTTGATTCGACTGGTTTACAGTATTATCTCTCAGTTTTCATCAGGACATCTTGAGCTCATATCTCTTTTGAAAAAAAATTACCTTATGTAAAAAAAATCCCACTTAGTCATAGAATAAAATAGAAAAGACAGACAAACAAAAAGAAAAAAATAAAACTACCCAACTAATACTTTACATATTGAATCTTCTTTTGCTTTTTTGGTAGCTAGCCAGTACAGAGATCGAACCCTGGACCTTGGTGTTATCAGCATGACACTCTAACCAACTGAGCTAACCGGCCAGGCTTAAATCTTCTTAATGTTATCCTGTTACCTCAGTCACGAAGTGTAGGAAATGCAGGAGGTCAGGGTCAGAAGGAGTCAGAAATGTAGGAAGTCAGGGTCAGAAATGCAGATCAGAGTGCTGATAGGCTCTATGTATTTGGCTGAATCCTGTGGTTGTGATCTGACTCTATTTTCCCATTAAAGTCTATGTATTCATTCTGCCTTCTTCCTGTAGATTACAATATAATAGACATAGCAAAATGTCTGCCATAATCTCAGCCGACTTTCCAAGGAAAACTTGCCTAGCCACAGTCCTTCTGAATAAATAGCTTTAGGCAGTTATATTTGGCATCATGTGACCCCCTGCTCACCAGTAAGGGCAGTTATCCTGTAGGCTGGCTAATAACCTTAGTAAGTCTTGCCACAAAAAGGTATCACCCAACGAGGATGAGCTACGCCAGTTAGATTCTCAGTCTTGGAAAATACAGGGAGAACTAGGTTATAAGAGAGTAGATGCGGAAAGTATGCACAGAAACCTGTCTCAAGACAAAGGGCTGTGAGCAAGTTAATGAGGAAGTGGGAACTGTGAGTAAGCAGAAACTAGGACAGAAACAAAGAGAAGCTGATGTCCTACGGAGGAAAAGATCCACGGACTCAGCTGCTGAAATCCCTAGAACTGCCTTGTGTCTGGGCTGGCCAGCTGAGGCTTGTTTTCTCCATTTTGTCAGCTTAGATTCTATTACTGCCACATGTATCCTTACAATAATTAATAATTGCCCCTTATTTGATCAGAATGCAACTTTCCGCCATTTTTTTTTAAAAAGGAGGTTGAATTATATAATCGCTAAGAAATCTCTTTTATTTCATTGATCTTGAGTAGCATTATCTGAGCGTATAATAAAATGGTTTAGATCAGATGTTCTCATACTTGACTGATTATAATAATCACCTAGGGAGTTTAAAAAAATTAAGATTCTGGGGACTCACTGATTCAGAATATCATAGAAAGAACTTTTCCAGTTTTGAGTCTCTATGCTCAGAAGTAAAAATCATGTGTCTTCTGAGAAATGAAAGTTTGGTTGGGAAACCATGTTGAAGTAAAGTGAAATATTTAATAATGTTACTCCTATTTTATTCCTGTTGGTCTTTCTATCCCTATTCTTATTAAATATATAATTTTCAGTATTTCCTAATTTATTTTCTCTACTTCTAATCTAATTTTTTCGTATTTCTTTTTCTTTTACTACTTTTTGTGTATATACTTTTTCTACCCAACAATGTATTTCAGTTTGTTAATGTGATTGGTTTTACATTTTATGAGGGAAATATGCTATTTTACAAATAAGAGGGGGCAGGTGATATTTTTCACTCCTTTTGTTCTTTTTTGGCAACTAGCCAGTACAGGGATCTAGCACTGGACTTTGGTGCGATCAGTTCCATGCTCTAATCAACTGAGCTAACCAGCCAGCCCCAAAATGCCTTTCTGATTTCCCTATAATTAGTCCCTGGAGGGAGAGGGAGGTAAGTGCTAGATTTATGCTAGTTTCTGGGCAAGTACAATGTATTAACTAGAAACATAAAATCCAGCTATCATTTGTAAGATAGATAACATACACATTCAGAAAAGGGATAAATACAGATTTTTCAAGGTCCCTTCATAAAACTATAAAAACTAGTTTAAAACCAAAATGTATGAGGTAAAAATGTAAGTAAAATATATTCGGTGAAAATCAACAATACTAAAATTCTAAGTTTTAAAAATTGTACTTACAAATAGTGTTGGTTTGGGTATAAATGTATTGTCTTCATGTTCTCTAGGCACATACAAAGTCTTTGATTTCTGATTTTCTGTCACATTTTTTGATTCCGTTTTAGTAAGAAGCAAGTTGTTTTCAGAATGTTTACTACGCATATTAATGAGAATCTGTTTCATTGCTGCTAATTCCTGTTGATATAGGAAAATAGAAGAAAATGGTCAGTAAGATTTTAGCAAGCAGATTAATGATGATTGATGTTAAAATATTTATTTTTAAGTAGAAGAAACATTTGAAGCAATTATACTACATAAATGAGGGAAGCTCTGAAAATAACAATAACATGATAATCATGCATATGAATCTTATCACCATTGACACTCTTTTAATACGATAACCGATAAGTATAACATTCTATAGTCTAGTGGTTCCCCAATTTTTATGCACATTGGAATCACCTGTGGAGTTTAAAAACTGCCAGTGATGCCTGTGTCCCACTCCCAGAGATTGTTAGAATTGATGTGCAGTGTGGCCTGGGATTTGGAATTTTTTAAAGGTCCCAGGTGATTCTCATGAATGTACAAATTTGGGAACCACTGGTATAGCTACTTTCCACTGTACATGTTCTATACACATTGTCAAGTAGATTATTTAGGCACTTTATCTATCTTATACTTGTTGAATGATCACATTTCCTTATGAAGTCTTATTTTTATTTTATTTTTTTAAAGATGACTGGTAAGAGGATCTTAACTCTTGACTTGGTGTTGTGAGCACCATGCTCTCCCCACTGAGCTAACTGGTCATCCCTGAATAGGGATCTGAACCCGTGGCCTTGGTGTTATCAGCACCACACTCTCCCAAGTGAGCCACAGACTGGCCCTATTTTTTTTTAATTTTTAAAAAGGTGACTGGTAAGGGGATCTTAACCCTTGACTTGGTGTTGTCAGCACCACACTTTCCCAAGTGAGCCACGGGCTGGACCTCCTTATGAAGTCTTATATGATGTTAGAGGGAAACAATTCAAATCTTTTTTCTGGCTACTAATCAGCAGTTCAAAAGTAACTTTAATATAGTTTCAGGATTTCTTTAGCCACATTATCCCTTTATCCTTTTACAAATGATATGTGAAGTTGGCTTTGTCTTTTGAACTAAGAATTAATTAAGCTGAATGTTTTGAAGAACTCAGATAAAAATTTTCACCTGTTCCTTCTTCTAAGTCCACTTTGTCTATTATTTTTCCCATAGACAGACCTTAAGCATCTAACACTAATTAGTGGATATTTATGATTAATTACTAAACGGATTCATCAAGCACAGTATATGAAGAGATGGCAGACTAAACTCTATTTACCTTATTTACCTGTAGAATAGTGGTAGGCTGTGTAATAGCTATTTTTTTTCCTATTATTTTATTTCATCTCCTTACCAAAACACAAAAGTTATGGCGATAGAAAGATGTTTTGCTGCCTTCTACTAATCTGTTTATAGACATCAGCTCCTTGTCAGAGCAAGTTTCTACAGGCCTTTCTTTTCTGGCTGTCATTAGTTCTATTTAGAACCATGTAGCTTGAGTGGGTATTTTAAAACAGAGCTGCTGAGTTTAAGCCACATAGCTTTAATAGATTTTAGGGCCAGGAGAGAAGCTGGAAGAAACAGTGCCAGAATCCTTTTTCCTTTCTGCAATACTCGGGCTGGCTTGAGCAATGCACCTGAGAATGTGTACACCTTCACACACTGCCCATGTGATACAGTATTATTTGAACCTTTTGGGGCTCTTTTTAGTTTCAAGATTATGTTCTTTCACTTATATGCTTCCCTACAGTGAAGTATACAATCACTGATTTAATGTTAAACATGTCTATTGTTATGGTAGATTTCAGCTCCCATTCTACTTACCAAGATAAGTAGAAGGGAAAGGGGAAATGATGGTCTCCTAGCCTATCAAAAGAACAACTTTCCATCTGAAAGCACATCTTTTTTACTAGCCATAACTTTTGTGCCTTAGCATGAAGATAAAATAAATTTATAGGAAAAAATTACCTCTAATACAACCTACCACTATTCTATAGATAAGTAAGGTAAAGGAAAGTTTAGTCTATCATACTTGCTGGGGGAGAGGGGGAAGAAGAGAAACAGGAATGAGGAGGGAGAAAAGGAAGGAGCTGAGAGTGTGGTAGGTAGAGGGCTTTGGACCCCCAGTGGCTCTAGAAGGAGGCCATAATTTTGTTTCTCTTTGGCTTCCCTCTGTGGCTGGTATGGGAGCAGTTACCAGAAACAAATCAGCCCTGATGTTGGTCAAAAGATTAGAAGGGAAATTCCCATCTCTGCCTTGCCCAAATTTGGATCACCCCAATTTGGGGTGCAGTACTTTTGTTCACCTGACAGCGTAAACAATAGGAGCATGGATTCTGAAATCCGGGTAAAGAACACTTTAAAAATCAACATAATTCTGTAAAATTCTTATTAGGTTAATACAGCTACAGTAGACACCGAAATAACATTTAGAACACATTTTTTTCAATTTTATTATGTTTGGCTTATATAAGTATCCTTTTTATATGAAGGTAAATTTGTTTTTATTTATTTTATCTATTTTATTTTTTTAAATTTTATTTTGTCGATACACAATGTGGTTGATTATTGTGGCCCATTACCGAAAACTCCCTCCCTCCTCCCTCTCCTCCCTCCCACCCAACAATGTCCTTTCTGTTTGCTTGTCATATCAACTTCAAGGAACTGTAGTTGTTATGTCTTATATGAAGGTAAATTTGAACAAAGAAAATTCCACTTTAACATCAAATAATATCCACAATACCCTCATATACTGAGCATATGGAGAGTCAAACACATGTAGGGGAAATATTTTAGTTTTAGGCTAAAAATCAAAGACACATCTGTTTTTTTTTTGGCTGCTGGCTGGTACAGGGATCCAAACCCTTGACCGTGGTGTTATAACACCATGCTCTAAGCAACTGAGCTAACTGGCCAGCCCAATATTCTTGATGCTATACTTAACTGTGTAAACTTTAGGTAGCTTCTCTGGTTCAATGAGCTTCAGTTTCCTGATTGATAAAATGCATGCTTCTGTCTCCTTTCTGGATTTTTGCCAGTGTAATAAGTGTTTGGGTACGTTTATTTTGCATTTCTTCTATTGTGAGATTGAGTAGTTTTTCATATATTTAAGGGTATTTCCTTTCTGTTGCTACACTTGGCCTATTTTTCTACTGGGTCAGTGGTCATTTTCTTACACATTTTGAGGGTTTTTTTACATGTTATGGAAATCAGCCCTTTGTCTTTAATAGGAATGGCAATGTTTTTCCAGTTTATTTATCTTTTATTTGACTTTTTTTTTAAAAAACATGACCGGTAAGGGGATCTAAACACCTTGACTTGGTGTTGTCAGCACCACCCTCTCCCAAGTGAGCCACCGGCCATCCCTTTATTTGACTTTTTTCACTTTTTTTTTTTTAGCTATGCGGATCTTCTGATTGTGATGTAATTGAATATGTTAATTTTTTCTTTTATGGCCTTCTCCATGTTTTCTTCCTACATTTTCCTTAAGTTACTCTTATGATTTCTTTTCTTTTTCAAACATTTAGAACTTTGATCTGTTTGAAGTTTATCCTGGCTTATGGTGAAAGGCATGGATCCAACATCTTTTGCTTCAAGATGGCTGTCCTATAACAACAATTTCATGTACTGAAGAAACCATTTTTTCCCCTGCTGCTGCTATCTTTATCATGTACTAAACTTCCATAAGAATATGATTTATTTTAGGACTTTAAACTCTGCTCCAACAATCTGTCTATTCATGTGCCCAAGTCACACTGTTTTAGTGTTTAATGATTTTGGTATTTTTCTGGCTATATTCTTGAAGATAGGAGTGGGATTATGCTGAATTAAAAAAAATTAGGAAGAACTGAGTTCTTCATAATGTTGAGTCTTACTAACCATGAAAGTATTTTAATATATTTTTCACGTATATCTTTGGCTTAAATTGTCCTACTCTAATTGATGTTACTATTTCAATAAAATGATCATAATTCACAAGATCCTAACTCACAAACTGAGAAAACAAACAATAAATAAACCAATGTAACATGTAAAACTTAGAAAACATTTATTTGTCACTACAAAATGAAGTCCTTTGGTAAGAAGACACCATCTTGAAATTTTCTGGTTTGTTCCTAACCCCGTTTGGTTGTTTTCCTGTTTCTGGCTCCTACTTGCTGGTTCCATTTCCTTTTTTTTTTTAATGTTATTTTTATTATTATTATTTTTATTGTAACATAGTTGATTGTACCTGTCTATGGGGTACAGAGTTGAATATCAGCACCTGTGTGCAATATGTGATGCTCAAATCAGGATATTAGTATGTTCAACATTCTGCAATGCAGTCGTTTTTTTGTGGCCCTTTACCAAGTCCTCCCTTATGGCTCCATTTCCTATTTAAGATTCTGCTCTTATTGTTTGGACTTGAGTTTTGCATTTCATTTCCCTCCCTTTTCATTCTGCTTTCTTCTTCTATAACTGCCCTTTTCTGATTGGTCTGTAGACTTAACCTGCAGTATGGTCTTATGCTCTGTATATTATTTCCTGCATAGCTGAAAGTGTGATGAGATACAGAAAAGGAACCTGTGATGCTCAAAGAGAATGTTTCAAGTATCGAATTCAATTGGATTCTTTTTCTTACACTGTATTGATTGCTCAAACTCATGCCATTTACTTAGCTTCCTATTTAGACCTCTATTTACTTACAGAGATTCACCCCCTTCAGAATTTCTGCCTTTTTCTCTCATAGATAGAAATAGATTACCTAAGATTGTCTCGTTTCTTAATCATGCTGCTTGCTGGGATTGTTTTTTAATTGACTGCTTTTAAGACTGATGCACAGCTGTTACTCTGAAATTTCTTTTTACTGCACATTTTGGCCCGTTCCACCATTATCCCCCTCCTTCATTATTTAATGGCATACAATTTATTTATTATTAGTACTATTATCATTTTTTGGCAGCTGCCCGGTATGGAGATCTGAACCCTTGACCTTGGTGTTATCAGCACCATGCTCTATGGAGTGAGCTAACTAGCCAGTCCTAATTTATTAATTTTCTATATTCCTTGTTTACTTTACCTTTTTACCCTTTTCTAAGTTCTAGAAGGGTCCCTTCACTTTTCCTATGTCCTTCTACTAGCATTTTTACTTGCAATAACTTCATGATTTTGATTTTAGCAATTTTTGAAAATATCACAAGCTTTTTTTGTATTCACTGATTCTTATTTTATGGAAATACTAGGTTCTCATATCTTTCTGAAGAAATTAATTACAACACTTTGTAAGTTCTTTTCTGCTCCATATATATATGTTTTTTTTATAAAAATATATATATATTTATAAAAATATATATATTTTTTATAAAAAAATATATATATATATATTTTTCTTTTTGGGTGGCTGGCTAGTATGGGGATCCAAACCTATGACCTAGGTGTTATAAAGCTGCACTCTCCAGAATTTTTTCCCCCTCTCTGGGGGAAGGGGTCAGTTACTCTGTTTATTGTGATTTTTCCCTTTTGTGCTATTAATTTTCTTCCAGTTTCTGATAGTTTTTGGCTGTGTGTTTCAATTTATGAATGAAGGACCAGTTTATTTGTTTTCTTTCTGCTGTTATGGGCCGTTCATCTGACACAGTTGAGTACATTATATGTGGACAAGACAATCTGTCTAGCAGACTCCACTCTAGGGTCCTCAGGCAGAAAGTATGACCTTTTCCCAAAATGACAAAATGTGAAGTGTCCTAATCTGGCATTCCTTCATTCTGGCGGGTCTAGCTATTACCAGCAGATACTTCGTTAATCTAGAAAGTCATTCTTAAAAATATTTTTAAAAATTCCTTTGTTTTAAAAGTAAGGAAACGTTACTTGTTCATTGTAAAATTCAAATACTGATGTCATCCCAATCCTCTTTTCCTTTACAACTTGAGACCTTTAAATATTATTCTATAACACAGTCTGATTTAAAATAATATTCATTAATCCTGATATGCTTTTATACTAATTTTCAAAAAGCTAATAGTATATAATTTTAGTATATAAAATATATAAGAAAATCACCATAACTATAAGAATGAATGAATTATTCAAAGAAATAAAGAAGTACATCTTATTGTACAATTGAAACAACATGAAACTAGAATGAAACGAAACAACAGAAACCATTCGCAGTATTATAACTACTTTTCAAAATCTGAGTTAAGGGCAAAGATATTCTTATGAAATTTCCACACGATGATGATGATGATGTTGATTGTTACTGTACAAACAATCTCTATGAGAGAGAGAAATTGCTCTCTTGAATCCAAAAGCATGTGTCTTGGCCATTTAATATTAACTTTTTGCACAGAGTGGTGGCATATTAAAATGGCTCAACTGCAGAGCAGCTGCTTAATAGTATTGCATAGTTGATGCCAATAAATTGCTGAAAGTTGTAAACTCGGCAAAGATGTTGGCAAGAGGACACATAGACAGCATTTCTTGATGAAAATAGCTCTGACAAGTATAATGCAAACTATGTGCTCCACTGCAGGCTAAATGGAAATGCTTTTATATATGAATTACAATGCAGCAGGACTAACAAGTCAGATAATTCTGTGCATTGCTCTTGCTTAAGGGTAACACAAGGTAAAAACCAAACTTGTTTTAAACCAAATACATACATATTTTGGATATTTAAACTACATCTAAAAGGGTATTTTTAAAAAGTATTTTATTATGAAAATTCTCAAAGATACAAAAAATGGGGAGCATAGCAATTGAGCTCTCAGTTTCCATTGCCCAACTTCAACAATTATCAACATTTTGTTAATATTGGTTTTTATTTTATTTACTTTTAAAATTTTTTAATGGTTGGCCGGTATGGGGAACCAAACCCTTGACCTTGGTGTTTTAAGGCCACACTTTAACCAACTGAGCTAACTGGGCAGCCAATATTGTTTTTTAAAAACAGCTTTACTGAAGATATGATTCACATACCATACAGTTTATCCACTGAAAGTGTATAATTTGTGCTGGCCAGTTAGCGCAGTTGGTTAGAGCATGATGTTATAACACCAAGATCAAAGGTTCAGGTCCCCATACCAGTCAGCTGCCAAATAAAGAAAAAAAGACATAAAATGTATAAGTCAATGGTTTTTAGTATATTCACAGACATGTGCAACCACTCTCATAGTCAATTTTAAAACATTTTTATCACCTCAAAAAGATACCCTAATTGCTTTAGTTATTACCCTTCTATACCACTGTGCCCCCAACCTCCAGCACTAAGCTACCACTAATCAACCTACTTTCTGTCTCTGTAGATTTCCCATTCTAGACATTTCATATAAATGGAATCATACGCAAGGGGTCTTCAGAAATTTCACGCAAAGATTCGTATTAAATTTTAAGTTCATTTCTCCATGAACTTTTTGAAGTTGATAGATCTTGAATGTGACCAGCACCATCTTGGACGTGACTGGTGCCATTTTACACACACTCAGCACAAAATGGCCACCCCCCTTTCCCTTACAATAAACCTCTTGGTTTCTGAGAAACAGAAACTCCTTCACACCAGCACCAGACCCCTCCCTGATTACGTCAGCCTTCCTTACAGCTTATTTAAGCTCTTCCACTCTGATACCCGGTGCAGCTCTCCATTTTGAGTGCAGCCCAGCAGATTCTTTTCCTTTAATAAAGCTTGATCAGTATCTGGAGTTTCGGCTCACTTTCTTTCAGAAGTATCCTCCTACTATGTTGTCTTTTTTTTTTTATTTTTTATTTTTTAAAAGATAACCGGTAAGGGGATCTCAACCCTTGGCTTGGTGTTGTCAGCACCACGCTCAGCCAGTGAGCAAACTGGCCATCCCTATATAGGATCCGAACCTGTGGCCTTGGTGTTATCAGCATCGCACTCTACCGAGTGAGCCACGGGCCGGCCTCTATGTTGTCTTTTGTGTCTGGCTTCTTTCATTTAGCATAGATGTTTTCAAGGTTCATCCATGTTGTGGCATGTATCAGTATTTCATTCCCTTTTATGGCAGAATAATAACACCACTGCATGGATATACCACATTGTGTTTATCCATTCATCAGTTCATGAACATTTGGGATGTTTCTACCTTTTGGCTATTGAGAATAATACTGCTATAAACATTGGTGTGTAAGTTTTTGCATGGATATGTTTTAATTTCTCTTAGGTATATACCAAGGAGTGGAACTGCTGGGTCACATGTAAGTCCATGTTTAATCATTTGAGAAACTGCCCGGATTGTTTTGCAACAGTGTTTTAACTATTTCCTTACCAGATTTTTTTTTCCTTTAATATTTTAAAGCATATTCCAGATCTCAGACCCTTTCATCTATAAATACTTCAGCAGGGATTGTTAACAGATAAAAATAAAAAACAAAAACCAAAAAACCCAAAATGTCATTATCATACGAAAATAGTTTTAAAGCCATCCATTCCATACTCTAAGTCCTCAATAAAAATTCTACTTATTCATTTAATTTAATTTAATTTTTATTTTGGTGGCTGGCTGGTACAGGGATCAATAAAAATTTTAAATCATAGGGGCTGGCCAGTTAGCTCAGTTGGTTAGGGCGTGGTTTTGATAATACCAAGGTCTGGGGTTCAAACATTTGGCCAGCTTCCAAAAAAAGAAAAGAATTAAATTATCATCAAAGCAAATTTTAGCACAGTTTAATATATGATTTTTAAAGAAGTTACCTTGAATGCAATGCCATTATAGTCTAAACAACAGACAAAACGGATTTTGTATGGCAAAATTGTTAGAGAATAAGCATCAGTATTTGCAAATGCTGTTTTCCACAGTCCCTCAGTCTGCCCATCTAAATACTCCTTCCCATTTGTAGGCTCACTTCATCCTAGTATTGTCTTGTTGTCTCAGGGGAAATATATAAAGATTTTAGGTCTGGAGGGAGGAAGAGAGGGGATAGGAATTAACAGTCATGGAATATCTACGAAGTGCCAGGCTTTGTGCTAAGTATTTTACATAATAATTTAATTCTCTCTCAAATACAAAGAGGTAGATATTATTTCAGTTTTGAAGATGAGAAAACTCAGGCTTAGAAGGCTCAAGAAATTTAGCCAAGCTTATTTAGTTACTAAGATGTGAAACCAGCATTCAAATTAAGTTCTTTCTGGCTTCAGAGCTATCTTTATGCACACAACAATGCAAATGCCTTCTACCAAGGCCTTTGTTACACACAATTTCAGGTTTGGAAGGGATTTTCATGTTATTTAACCCAGCCTCTATACACAATTAAGAAATCCCCTCTCTGGGCCGGCCCGGTGGCGCACTGCTACAGTGCGCTGCTTGGGAGTGTGGCGGCGCTCCCGCCGAGGGTTCGGATCCCACATACAGACCGGTTCCCGCTCACTGGCTGAGTGAGGTGTGGGCGCAACACCAAGGGTTGCGATCCCGTTGCCGGTCCCGGTCCGGTCCGGGCGCGACACTGAGGGTTG
>NW_007746260.1:13023-13693 GCF_000696425.1 Galeopterus variegatus | reverse complement strand
CCATCTTGCTCCCTTCAATAATATTACTTTTTCTATTCCATGAACACGGAATATCTTTCCATTTATTTGTGTCTTTTTCTATTTCTTTCATCAATGTTTTATAGTTTTTGGTGTACAGATCTTGCTCCTCCTTCGTTAAATTTATTCCCAAGTATTTTACTTTTTTGTACTTATATTAAATGGAATTGTCTTCTTGATTTCTCTTTTGGATAGTTTGTCATTAGTGTATAGAAATGGTAGTGATTTTTGTATGTTAATTTTGCATCATGAAACTTTACTGAATTCATTTATTAGTTCTAACAGTTTCTTGGAGTCCTTAGGGTTTTCTATATATAAGATCATGTCATGTACAAACAGAGACAATTTAACTTCTTCCTCTCTGATTTGGATACATTTTATTTCTTTCTCTTGCCTAATTGCTCTGGATAGGACTTCCAGTACCATTGTGAATAGAAGAGGTGAGAGCAGGCATGCTGTCTTGTTCCTGATCTTAGAGGAAAAGCTTTCAACTTTTCATCATTTAGTAAGATGTTGGCTATGGGCTGGTTGAATATGGCCTTCATTGTGTTGAGGTATATTCTTTCATACTAATTTATTGAGAGTTTTTAACATGAAAAGATGTTGAATTTTATCAAATGCCTTTTCTGAATCTATTTAGATGATCATATTT
>NW_007746260.1:0-12796 GCF_000696425.1 Galeopterus variegatus | reverse complement strand
TTAACTTCTTCCTCTCTGATTTGGATACATTTTATTTCTTTCTCTTGCCTAATTGCTCTGGATAGGACTTCCAGTACCATTGTGAATAGAAGAGGTGAGAGCAGGCATGCTGTCTTGTTCCTGATCTTAGAGGAAAAGCTTTCAACTTTTCATCATTTAGTAAGATGTTGGCTATGGGCTGGTTGAATATGGCCTTCATTGTGTTGAGGTATATTCTTTCATACTAATTTATTGAGAGTTTTTAAGTTGAGGTATATTCTTTCATACCTAATTTATTGAGAGTTTTTACCATGAAAAGATGTTGAATTTTATCAAATGCCTTTTCTGAATCTATTTAGATGATCATATTTTCTTCTCTTTCATTGTCTTAATGTGGTGTGTATCATTTATTGATTCATGTATGTTGAACCATCCTTGCATCTCATGGATAAATCCTACTTTATAATGATGAACGATCTTTTAATGTGCTGTGTTGCATTCACTTTGCTAGTGTTTTGTTGAGGACTTTTGCATCTATGTTCATTAGGAATATTGGCTTGGATTTTCTTTTCATGTAGTGTAATGACTTTGTCTGGCTTTGGTGTTAGGGTAAAGCTGGCTTTATAAAATGAGTTTGGAAGTTTTCCCTCTGTTTTAGTCTGTTTGAGCTACTATAACAAAATATCTTAGACTGGCTAATTTATAGATAATATAAATTTTACTTCCGTACGGAAGTCCAAGATCAAGACATGAGCAGATTTGGTGTCTAGTAAGATCTTGCTCTTCTCTAAAGGTGGCATGGACCTAGTATGTACAGTATATGTACTGCTTTTCAGTGTCCTCTTCAGATTTCTCTTTAACTGCCCTTTCTTTAAATGGTGGGGTTTCTCAAAGTCCTGTCCTAGACCTCTTTTTTCCTCTTCCCATTCTATCCACTTACTCTGGGAATCTTATCCACTCCCATTGTTTCAATGACTATGTGCAGAGGAGTCCCTCATATATATTCCTACTACAAACTTATTCTGAGCTTTAAGCCACATAATCAACTGTCTACAGGGCATTTCTACTTAGATGCCTCAGAAATACCTCATAATATATATATTCAAAATTAAATTGCTAACTTCTGCTTTACCTCCTTCCCAGGTGAATAGCATCATCTTCAAGTTGCCCAAGCCAGAAACTTAGAAGCTACCCTTGATTCCTTGCTCCATCTCACTGTCTGTTAACTGCCTCTAAATGTTTCATACCTGCATTGCTGCAACAGCCTCCTAACTGCTGTTTCTCCAGTTTTGCTCCCTTCCAAAACAGAATGATACCCTGGAGGAAAAGATCACAGTTATACTGGCCATTAAGTTCTAAATATTTGCTATGGTTAAGTTTTAACTTAGGCTCTAAGCTTCCTGGCAACCAAAGCAAACACAAAGGAAAAGTAATCTTCATACTTCTTAATGCTCGTTCTTTTTTTAAAAAAGATGACTGGTAAGGGGATCTTAACCCTTGACTTGGTGTTGTCAGCACCATGCATGCCCAAGTGAACTAACTGGCCATCCCTGTATAGGGATCCAAACCCGTGGCCTTGGTGTTATCAACACCACACTCTCCCAAGTGAGCCATGGGCCAGCCCTTTAATGCTTGTTGTAATGCTAACACTTTGCTCTAAACCAAATTTCTCAGGAGGAGATTTATATAGGAAGCAATAACTGATGTAATAGACAATGTCCTTAACAACATTCCTAGGACATATTCTATATTTCATTCACCAAGTATTTATGGAGTACTTACTACGAGCCAGCCATTGTACTCACCACTGAAGATAAAACAGTGAATGTCATTGTTTCTTATCTAATCTCATCATTAAAACAGGGTTTTTGAATAATATTAAATACAACCCTCAAGACAATTTGGTGGGAGGAAGTCTTATTTCCCAAGCCTTGCCTGCCTGGGGGTTAAACCAGGGTCAAAAATAACAGCTGCTCAGTGTCTCCTACCTCCGCTCTTCCTGCCCCCAGTCTGTACCCAGAGCATGATTTCAGGACTTCTAGGCTCTCTTTTAAACTGCAGGTCACTACCACTACCACCACCACCGTATGGAACACACGAAATATTTATAGGATTCCCCAAGTGTTCTTTCACATCTACTGACAACAGTGCTTTCAACTACCACATGGAATCTGTCATTTTCCAACCTCACCTCCTCTGGTTTCCTGCAAAGATCCACTGCTAAGACATCCCCTACACGTGCCCCTGCCCCCCGTTACATGTAACCCCCAGCAGGACAAGCCACTGCTATTGTTCATACAGGTCAAAGGTGTTGCTCATGATGCCTGCCAAGTCTGTGCTGAGGCTGCCAGAGTGTGGGGTGTGAACTAGGGTTGCCCTGTCCACTACTACAGAAGGCATTGGTTCCCAGATCCCAACATTACATTGCTTTGAAGTTGCTCTGATATGCTAAAACTACCAAAGCTGCTGAACCTGCTCAAATACCAGGGCCCTTCTACACTAAATCTGTACCATGTTTTCGCTGAATTATTGAAAACAGCTCTCTCCAATCATTGGGGTTAAATTTCATTACACGGGTTCCAGAGCAATGCTGTCTAGTGCTCCTGATGCCTCGCTGAGTTGACAGTAAAACAGTGTCTTAGTCTACTTAGGCTGTCATAACAAAATACCCACACAGACTGAGTGGCATAAACAACAGAAATTTATTTTCTCACAGTTCTGGAAGCTTGAAGTCTGAGTTGAGGGTGCCAGCATGGTCAGGTTCTGGTGGGGTCTCTCTCCCTGGCTTGGAGACGCCTACCTTCACACTGTGTGCTCACATGGCCTTTCCTCAATGCGTGGGTGTAGAGAGTGGTACCTCTTCCTCTTCTTATTGGGCCACCGAGCCTATTGGATTAGGACCCCACACTTATGACCTCATTTAGCCTTAATCACCTCCTATAAGCTCTATCTCAAAATACAGTCACAATGGGGGTTAAGGTTTCAGTATATGAATTTTGGGGGGACACAAATGAGTCCATAGCAAACTGTATTCAGTTTTAATCAGGACACACAATAAAACTCTGCAAAATGAGTCCATGAGCTAGGCCAGGGAGAAAGCTATTACAATGTGCAGTGTTCCAAAATGACCCCCCCACCTCTCACCAAGGAGCATTCAGAATCTTCTTTTTTTTTTTTAAATTAAAAGATGACCGGTAAAGGGATCTTAACCCTTGACTTGGTGTTGTCAGCACCACACTCTCCCAAGTGAGAGAACCGGCCATCCCTACATAGGGATCCGAACCTGTGGCCTTGGTGCCATCAGCACCACACTCTCCCAGGTGAGCCACAGTCTGGCCCTTATTTTTATTTTTTTCTTGTATTTTATTTTTTAAAGATGACCGGTAAGGGGATCTCAACCCTTGGCTTGGTGTTGTCAGCACCACGCTCAGCCAGTGAGCCAATCGGCCATCCTATATAGGATCCGAAGCCGTGGCCTTGGTGTTATCAGCACCACACTCTCCCGAGTGAGCCACGGGCTGGCCCCGGCCCTTATTTTTACATTCTAAGATGTCTAAGATATCCTTGTAGAGCACTGGGAAGGGGAGGGGGAAGGGGAGGGAAAGGGAAGTGGGGGTGGGGGGTGGGATTGGCCCATGGCTGGCTTCTTTGCTGGCCTGGTTGCAGAGGGCAAGGGGGCTTTGTTGAGGCCTGTGGGTCCCCCCACTCCAGCTCGAGAGCCCAGGGGGTTTCTGGCAGCAGCACCGTTATCACTGGGCTGGATGTGAACATTGCGGGATGAGGCTGAGGCCCTAGGCTCCCCCTACTTAGACTCGGGGGTCTGGGGAGCTTCTGGTGGCAGATCAGTCATCCCCAGGCTGGATGTGGACTTCAGGGGGGCATGGGTGAGGTCTTCAGATCCCCCTCATCCCAGCTTGGGAGGCTGGGGGCTTCTGGCTCTTCTAAGTTTCACAGGTTTTCTTTGGTGATGTTAGATCTTTACTGGTTAATATCAGAACTTTGTCTCTGATCCCTGTGGGTTTTTTTGTGTTTTCTTTTAGTTCTATGTTGGATTATTCCCTGTTCCTACACTTAGACTCTGCACTGGAAATAATTTGTTGTCCTTTGCTTACTTCTAAAATGGGGGAACTTCCTGTGGGGACCAAAACTTGAGCCCTGTGGTTGAGCTAAATTGCTGCTTTGCTGCTGACTCTCTGGGGAAGGCTTTTTGTGCAGCTCAGGTCTTAACTGCTGACTCTTTAAGCACTTCTGGGTCTTGTGAGGTCCGATACACCTAAATTGAATGGAAACTCTGGTCCTGACCTGAGTTTTTTGGCAAACTGCACCCCCTGCAGTTGTATATTCCTGACCAGTTTACACTGAGTGGGCCTGCGCTGATTGGAGGGCAAATCAGCTGTCCACACTGTGCCCCAATGTTCTCTTGATGGACCTATGTCCCCCACTGCCCGCACTCCAAACACTTCCCGTGGGGTGGGCCCATGTGCTGGTCCCTTGCGATGACTCACCGGCCTCTGAGTGGCTCCTTTTTTCGGTTGCCTGTGGCCCCTTGCTCCTACATGGGTCCATGGGAACCCTGTCATTGGTTTTGCTGTCCCGGGGACCAGCAAGACCCTCCTCTCCCCTGAAGTCTCCAAACAACTTCACACAAAGGGCACAGCTGTGGTTTTTGCCAGCTCTTGCTCCACAGGCTCACCAGGGCCTGCCTCGAAATGGTCAGGGCCTGAAATGATTGGAGCAGTCCCTTTTTTCTCTCATTGCAGCTTCTCCCTCCTTCATAAACTCTGTAGGTCTCTCCTCCTCTTCCCCTGAGCTCTAGTGGCCCAGCTTGGCAGTCTTTGCTTTTTTATAGTAGTAAATTGGTTGATTGTGAGAGAGAGTGATGCTGCCATCTTGATTCTCCGCCCCCTACAGAAATGTTTAGATGGCATGTATTCAGACTCTTCTTTCAACTTGACCTTTATCTTGAGATGGACACTTACGGTTCTAAATTGCAAAGATTGTCCTGTTGCAAAGATCTGGGGACACAGGCTTGGGGTAGCTGTACATTCAATAGAAACCAGACCAGCAGATGGTTAGTTGGCATTTTTCTGTGTAAATTAAGGTTCTTAGTCACCAGGACACTCACAGGTAAGGCTTAGATTTTTCCACAAGAAATATTCTGGATGTAAGTAAACACATCAGTGTGATACGGGAGGAGAGGGTCTGGGGAGGCCTGATAGCGGGCCTCAACCCACCCTGTCCTCTTACCAGGTTCTTGACTCCACCACAATAAAGAATTCAAGAGCTGAGTCACAGTAGAAAGTGAAAGCAGGTTCAATGTAGTGGATAAGTATAGAGAAAGTGCTGCCTAGCTCCAGAGACTGAGCAGGGCCCACACCAAGTTTAATACAAAAGTAAGAAATACACATTCACAGAGAAAGTGCAGGCTGGCTCTAGATTGAGCACAGCCTGCTAAAGCCAAGTTTGATACAAAAGAAAGAAATACATCCCTCAGGAGAAGTGTGGACTGGCCCCAAGTGAGTGAGTAACAGCCCCGCCTTCAACCAGGATTCCTCTTGTATAGTTTTGCTATCTAATACATATTCATACCACCTAATGAATAGTCACCTAAGGGCGCAGTTCCAAGTTATGTAACCTAATCCTGCACATGCTCAGTTGGTCTCTTTTAGAGTATGCTCACTGGTTAAATTCCACGACATGCATCAAATATATTCAAATGTATTTGGTGCTCTCTAGCTCCTTCAGTGGGAGGTCATTCAAGGAATAAACTCCGTTTTATTGAGTATGCTCAGCCCTGCGGTCTCGATCTCCTCGTGCTAGTGATGAAAATAGTTCCTACAAGGCACCGCTGCTCAAGACTCAGAGGCAGAGTTTGAATCCTAGGGGAGTAGTCTGAGACCCAGGGGAGTGGTCTGAGACCCAGGAGAGTGGCCTGAAACCAGATCCCAGGGGGACCGAACAACTCCTATCTCAAGTGAGTTTAAAGTTCTACATGACTGCCACGATTTAAGCCTGAGATTTTTTTTTTAAACACAGAAGGGCGATAGTAAATGAAGACTCGATATAAAGCACCCAGTGTCCTGCCTCGCAAATGGTAATCACTCAGTAGGTGTCTCTGCTCTTAGCTTCAGCACCCCAGCTTGCAGGACTTCAAGAAACTCTTCTATACTCAAAACTAGACTCAAACTACTCCCCCCACCACCCAGTTCCACCCCTGTCCTCGCGTTTCCTCCCTATCCCCTCCTGGCAAACTCGTTGGCCCGACAGATTCATTCCCACTCCTCAGTCCTCCCAGGCACCGCGAGCCACCCAGACCTGGAGACAGACCGGCTGCGCCTGAGGGGCAAGGCCGGCCCCCTCGGCGGGTAAAGTCCGCCCCCTGCAGGCCGGGGGGAGGCCCCGGCGCGCGCAGCCTTGTGGGAGTTGTAGTCTCACAACTCTGATTCTCCGGATGAGGAGTCACCGCGGGACTCGTGCTGCTCTGCGCGAGTCCACTTGGGACAGGTCTCTGCGTGGGTAAGGAGAGAGGTGGCAGCTTGCTTATGGAAAAGTGGCGTCAGTCGTCTGTGGTACTTCGAGCCGCTGCCGCCGAGGAGCTCAAGGCTGGTTCCTTTAGGAGTGCTGGAGACTAAACCTGAAATACAAGTTTGAGGTTCCCTAAAAGTCGGAAGATACGGATCCAAGTCCCTCCCGCAGGCCAGTCCGCAGCAGGAGCGGCCAACACCGACCCGGGTTAAAACTCCCAAGGAGTCTTCGCTGCTCCCACCTCCGCTTCTTGCCCCACGCTCCCACTTGGGGTCTCTCTCAGGGCCGGGAGTCGCAGCCGTCCCCGCTTGTTGGGGGGCTTGATGTGCGCGCCCGCCAGTTCCCACGAACTTGGGGGCGGCCGCTGAGCCCCGGCACCCGCGGAGGGCTTGTGTTCACCTCCTGCAGCCTCCCCCCGGTCGGCAGCCAAGGGGCCACCACCATGATCACCGGCGTCTTCAGCATGCGCGTGTGGGCCCCGGCGGGGGTCCTGACCTCGCTGGCGTACTGCCTCCACCAGCGGCGGGTGGCCCTAGCCGAGCTGCGGGGTGCCGACGGCCAGCATCCGGTCGACCGCAGCCGGCTGGAGCTGAAAATGGTTCAGGTCGTGTTTCGACACGGGGCGCGGACCCCTCTCAAGCCGCTCCCGCAGGAGGAACAGGTGAGAGGTCGGCCCGGGCGGGGGCTGGTGGGGCGAGGACCGTGTGGCGAGCCAGGTGCCTCGCCCCAACACACGCCTTCGGAGTTGGGCTCAGACGAAGGGAAGACAGCAGTAGCCAGTTTCACCCTAGCCTCTGGAGCAAAGGTGCTGGCATGGCGCTCCCCTACCCCAACGCTGCATGGCCTCTCAGGGTGTAGCACAGCCCTGGAACTTCTAGTTTCACCCCGAAGTCACACCCAGTGGTGCTGAACTGCTGAAGGTGCAAAAGAATCACCTGGGGGATTTTGTTAAAGTACAGATTCTTATTCTGCAGGTGTGGGATAGGGCCAGAGATTCAGCATTTCTAACAAGTGTATGGGTGAACTTGAGTACCCGGGTGCAGTGCACTTTTATGTGACTGTGGGCCTCTGGGACAGAAACCACCCTAACTGGGATCACAGTGGATGATAGAGATTGATGCCTTTGGGAACAGATTTTACAACAGCTTCCCTCAGGTTTTGCTGGAGACCATTTGAGATTTCTTGAAGGCTTTTTGGTAAGCAGTTCTGTTTCTTGGGGTTCTCCTTTTCCATTTCAGATTTCTAAACCTGAAGGAAGGGATTTCAGGTAGGAAAAAAAAAATTGTCTAGTCTTGTGGCTATGTCTTAAAATCTGCCTGGTTTGCTCAGGGTAATTGTGATTAAAGCACAAATAATAATAATAATTTTTTAAAAATCATTATCCTTTCTGGATATGACCTTTCATAGCAAGAAGACCTAGTGAAGAGCAACAGGAATATTCTTTATGATCATAATTGCCTTCCAGAAACCCTGAGGGTTGTGTCTTCACACTGTATGACTAAAAACCCAGTTTTTAAAGCTGGCCACACATGAAATCAAACCTCTAAAGCACTTCCCACATAAATAAATACATTTTGGCAGGCACTTAATTCTATTACCAGGTTTCTAGTTATCCTTAATATGACTATACCACTTAATATCTGGTACTGGAATTTCTTTTCTTTCTTTTCTATGCTTTGGTCTTTTTTCAGTACCTTACTTTGCCTTTTTATATTAAATCATTAAATGTTCCTTATGATTTTGTACACCCATAGCCTGTCTCTTGTGCACATCCCCCCCCCCCACTTTTCTCCATTTATTCTTGTTACAGAAGGGCTGGAAAATAATATATAGGAATATAATGTTCATGTTAAATTCAAAGTTATCAGAGGCAATGGAGAATAAAAGTGTAAATGTCTAGGCATGGAACTAGTATGTACAGTATATGTGCTGCTTGAAGGCCCTGGCAAAAGTTTTAGATTCTTTTAGGGCTTTCTCCTGTGCCAGTGGGTGTGTCATGGGTATCTCCTGCCTTTACGGTGGAAGGGGATGTTGTAGCTTAGAATATGAGCTTCATTCATCCTTTATCTGTATAGCCACAGAGTGTGAAACATCTGAGTCCATGGCCTTGCTTTGCATTTAGAGGAGGCACATTACCTCTCCCGCCTTATCATATTCTCCAGACTTGAGGCAGATGCTTTAAACATCTTTGGTTATCTAATATAAAGTCTTGTGCATAAAAGCCAGGGGTGGAACTAACTTGTCTTTCAATTTAGGCTATGAGCGAGTGTCATCAGTCTCCTATAACTTGTTTCTGGATATTCTCTTTCAGGTTTTCTTTTCAAGATCAAATTTGAGAGGTTGTTATTGGGACTTTCTAATCTTCTTGGTTCTGCTATTAATTATATTCAGAAGGGACTGCCTGACAACAATTCTAAAATTAAAATTGCCTTTGGCACATGTTTCCTGACTTCTAACTGGTTTATAGATAAACATATGTGACATGTCACTTCATTCAGTTATCTCATAAATCCTTAGAAAGTAGCATTGTTTAAAACTAGATGTTTTATTGAGTTATTTTTTCACGGTTTGAATGGCTGTTGGTTTAACCTGTCTTGCTAAAAGATTTTATCTGTGCTTTGGAAATAAAATTTTGAAACTTGATTGGACATTTTTTCCTGATTATTAGAGTAAATCCAAAGTATACTTTCAAAAGAAAAGATTTGTCCCTGCTTTCAGGTTTGCCTCAACTTCCCTCCAGACAGTGGCATGATGACCCCCACCTAGGCAGGTTCCTCAGTTTTATAAAATAAAGTCCAACCTACCCCAGTTCCACTGTTGATTAAAGAATTTGGTCCTTATTTATTTGACAGTATGTATGAGCCAGGAAACATAATGTCAGTACCATTTTGCTTGACACTTATCTAAAGCTTGGCTGGGAAAAGCAGTATTCAGGAAGCACTGCATGAAGGATATGTCAGTCAGTTCATCCATTCCTCTGGATTGATGGTTCTTAACTTCGGTGGGACATTGAATTCAACTGGTGAGCTTTAGAAAAATGCTGATGCCTGGATTTCCCTTCCAGAGATTCTAATTTAATTGGGCCAGGGCATCCAGATATTGTAAAAGCTTCTTTGGTGAAACTTTAGAATATTTGGACTGTATAGCATTAAAAAAGTGGAGTCCCCGCCCCAGGAAGAGCCACATGTGATTAACTCAGAGTGGGGCTTCGGCATCAGTAACATTTAAAAAATTTTCTATCAGTGCTGGTATATAGCCATGTTTTAAAACTGTTGCTTTATTCTAAAATCTGTCCCTGGAAGGTTTTTATTTACTTTTATGTAGATTTTTTCTTTTACGTGGAATGTAGCATCTCGATCCCAGTACAGAATTGCCTTCACTGAAATGTACTTTGGTGAGATGGTATCATTCTGTTTTGAAGGAACGAGGAGAAACAATCCCACAGAACTCATTGCTGTGACTGCTGAAAAGATGTTTATTATATTACTCTATCTTCTTTATGAGGACCCTTAGGAGGAATTTGCCTGTTAGCATTAGAAATGGTGTGCTTTTCCTGAACAGTTGGCTTGCTTTTGTCTTTATCTTTAAAAACTTGACTAGTTGATCAAATTTCTCCTTTTACATAACAGCCAGAAAGCTTAGTGCTGAATCTGTGGCCCACCTATAATAAACATATGGATCTTCATGGTATGCATTTTTTAGTAACCTTATTACTGCATGCATTTTTTTTTTGTCCCTGCATTTGTTTGCTTTTGTCTTTCTTGCCTGCTTTGTATTGGTTGTCCTAACATATTTTAGGTATTACTATCGTCTCCTTTAAGTTACTTCTTGAAGATGGGGTATAAATAAAATAAGTAAAATTATCAAGTTAGAAGCTGAAGAGCAGGAAATGAGAATGAGAGTGTGTATGTGAGGTGGACATCATATATGAAGCTCATTACTGAAAATCTAAACCTGTGTACTCTAGTCTGAACATGACCTGGACTTCAGGAGTTGTTTCCTGGGAAACACCAAAGGTCCTCTACCGGTGAATGTGCCTAACAGGAGGTGACTTCTTAGTGAGGCTGAACAGATCTGTGGAACTATGTGTCAGGCCCTGTGCTAGACACTGAATTGACAATGATGGATAATTTTGTCTCAGCTTTAAAGGAGTTTACAACATGGTAAATGAGAAACAAAACAGATTTTTTTTTTTTTTTTTTAAAGATGACCGGTAAGGTGATCTTAACCCTTGACTTGGTGTTGTCAGCACCATGCTCACCCAGTGAGCCATCCGGCCATCCTTATGTGGGATCCGAATCCTTGGCCTTGGTGTTATCAGCACCGCACTCTCCCGAGTGAGCCACAGGGCCGGCCCAAAAAACAGATTTTAATTATAGGGACATACTGGCAGTACTGGGAACACAAAAGAGGTATCTCAAACTTAAAATGTCCAAAACTGAACTCAGCTTTCCAGCTGGTCTTCTATCTTGGTCTCGTTCTTAGTCAAGGAGTACCTCCATTACCCTTGTCACCTTAGGAACACGGACCTGAAAGCAAAGTAATTTTTTCTTTATTCTTCCTTGTTTGCCTGCCAACGCAGCCCCCAAATAAAGCTTTTATTTACTCACTTGCCAAGTCTAACTCTGATGTCGTACATCTACTTCTTTTCCTGCTGCCTTAGATGAGGCCTTAGGCTCTCACATAAACTATCGCAGACATTCTTAGGATTGACTTTTCTGCATCTAGTCTTCCCATTCTACTTGTGACAAATACTGCTGGCTTCTGAGGAGCCCATGGGCTAGGGGGATGCCGAGTGGCTGGGACTCCGAATGCCCATTCCTACTTCAACTAGAAAGATTCCAGTTTTTGCCTTTATATATAGAAATTTACAGTTCAACTTTGCTTGGTATTTGCTAATTTAAAAGTTTGAAAATCATTCCAAGTTGAGGCAAACCAAACCACTTGTTTGCTGTACATATCATTTATTATCTCTGTTTTGCTCAAGATTTCTAGCTATTCTTAGAATTTGAATGCCACTCTCCCTTCTTACCTACCTCTTACTCACAAGCCCAGGTCTGTGCTTATCTAAATCCCATTCCTTCCATGAAATTTTTCCCCAGCCAAAAGAGAAGGTCTGTGGTGCCTTTGAACTATAATGGCCTTCATCTGGTTTCTTGCAGCACATGTCAGTTTCTATTATGGTATTGCTACATTTACATTCAGAGCTTGCTTTCTCTACTAACCTGAAAACCCAGGGGAGGCAAGGTCCAATTATCTCAAGCTTGATATCTTCTACAAGACCTGGCAAACTGTCAGAGCTATTAATTTTACCTACTGTGTGCCAGGCCCTTTGTTGGGCATACAGAATATAGAGGTCAATAGATGACCCAGTCTCTGGTCTCAGGAAGCTAAGTGTACTGAACAGGACAGACCAGTAAAAGAGCTCTTCACNAGATTTCTAGCTATTCTTAGAATTTGAATGCCACTCTCCCTTCTTACCTACCTCTTACTCACAAGCCCAGGTCTGTGCTTATCTAAATCCCATTCCTTCCATGAAATTTTTCCCCAGCCAAAAGAGAAGGTCTGTGGTGCCTTTGAACTATAATGGCCTTCATCTGGTTTCTTGCAGCACATGTCAGTTTCTATTATGGTATTGCTACATTTACATTCAGAGCTTGCTTTCTCTACTAACCTGAAAACCCAGGGGAGGCAAGGTCCAATTATCTCAAGCTTGATATAAGACCTGGCAAACTGTCAGAGCTATTAATTTTACCTACTGTGTGCCAGGCCCTTTGTTGGGCATACAGAATATAGAGGTCAATAGATGACCTAGTCTCTGGTCTCAGGAAGCTAAGTGTACTGAACAGGACAGACCAGTAAAAGAGCTCTTCACGTATAGTTTGGTAAAGGCTACCAATGAGAGCCACCAAGGCTACTGTGAAAGTATAGGGCTGTGGTTAGGGCTTCTGAGAACATTTGAGTCTTAATGGAATGAACAAGAGTCTTTCCAGATGAAAGGGGAAAGAAAATTCCAGATAGAAGAAACATGATGTTGAAAGGCTGGGAGGTGTGAGAAGGATGCTAAAGGAAACAAAGTTGTGTGGCTAGAGAGTAAGTGTGTAGGGCAGGCAAGAAGTGGTGAGGGGGTGCCAGAGAGCAGATGGGGCCATTATGCAGCTGTGAGCCCTAGATGGGTTTTATCCAAGGTGGTCAGAGGATGAGAATTGTGAAGGAAAGAAGGCCTTTCTGTGAACCCCTGGTCTTTTGATATCAGCTAGTGTGGCACCAGTGGGGAGGAGGCTCAGGTGCT
>NW_007746259.1:2329-13694 GCF_000696425.1 Galeopterus variegatus | reverse complement strand
ATATTGTTTGTGTGTGTGTATATATAGATCAATAGAGGGCATATTAAAAGTTATAATTTAATTATGAAGAAATAAGTGCTATCAGAACACCCTGAACTACTTTTTTTAGTGAGTCAGCATTTTTTGTTGTTGTTGTTTGTTAGTTTTTAATTTCTAATGGCAGTAAAGTCTTATATCTAAATGTGTAAGGACAACTTTTCCATTCTTAAGAAACTCTTTGGAATCATAGCATAGGCAATGGAGAAAATTATGTATCTCACAGAATTAAAAACAATAAATATGTTGCACAATATCCAGCATACACTAATCATTTGCTATGTGCAAAATTCTTTTCCAGTTGCTTCTGAAATGCCCACTTTAATCTCCATATCCACATGAGATAATTACCATCTTCTTTTAAAAAATGGCACAACTAGTATGAACCATGAATGAGAAAATAGTTGAGAAATAGATGGTACTTAAACCTGTGGTCATAAGCAATGTAACTTAGTTGAGTTAGGCAAACATAGAATATTTATTATACAAGTGCAGAGATGGACAAGGAACTTTCATTCTAGTTTGGAAAGCATACTCTATTGGTATTTAAGGCTTGTAACATCACATATGATTTTGAATATAAGATGACCAGAGAAGACTTTCTAGGTAGAAGAAACTATATTTAAAAATAAATAACCATGGATTTGTTTGGAATTACATGGCTCTTTTTTTTTTTTTTTTTTACTGGAAGTAATAAGTGAGGCTGGAAGAAGAGTAGGTAGTAAGGAAACAGTAATAAGCAATGCCTAGTTTGACTTTCATCTTGCAAGTGTGGAATTTACCATTTGGGTGAAGTTAAATACCCAAATTAAATTACAAAACATATAAAATTAATAACTTTAATAAAAATAAATTATTTGAATACTAACTATCATGCCACACAGTCAGCTTAGCATAGGCACAGCCATGTTGACTACAGCTCACCCTGTCCTCCTACATCCTCCTTTCCCTCAAGGTCGGTGCATTCCCATACGAACATATTGTACAAAACAGGAAACCTGTGAAGCTATTATGGAATGCTGAGTTCTCAGAATAGTTGCCCAACTCCTCCCAAGACAAACCCTATAAAGCCTCTGCTAGTCTTAATGAGGGTGGAACACTGATCCTTCAGTTTCCCCTCCAGGTTTGCTGGAGTGAACTCCCTTGCTTGATATTGTTTGGCTTGGAGTCTTTTATTCTGATTGTCTCATTGACCTAACATCAACTAATGAAAAAAAATTAATGCTTAATATATCTATAAAAATGGTCAAATGCTGTTATTTGAATGTACTTAAAAACAGTGAGGCAAAACTCTACACATCTTCTTTTCTTCTAATTATCAGTTGCACTTAAAAAATACATGTAGAATATTTGTGAATTTTCTCACATTTTAGGCAAAAATACATTTTATTTCTGGAAAGCAAGTAGAATGACTAGAATTACTAGCTATGTAATCTGCCTAGTTCTCATTAAAAAATAAGAATTATGAAATATTTCTGAAGTAAAACAAAATAAAGCAACACAAAGAGAATTCTTGATGATTTGCTAAAGATAATGGCAGATTATGATTAATCAGATACTTTCTGGTAGAAATTTGCAATTCAGAAATTTGGGGGAGGATAAAATATTTGTCTACACTTAGTTCCAAACAGTAGTAAATAACTTTATAAATTTCCAATTATTTTTTATATTTGCCGCAAATCTCCTCAGCTGAATTTCAGTTTCATACTGTGTCTCTCTCTGTATTTCCACCCTGTCTCTCATGGGGCATCACAACACCCTTTTTTGTACTAGGAGCTTCTAGTCCTTTGGTAAACAAACTGTTTATTTATATCTCTTTCCATATTTCTCTAATTCAAATAAATAGAGAACTCCCTTTCCTCAAGAAAACAGTACTACAGGATATATTTTGACATGTATTAATCTCATTTATACCTATAGAAAAGCTGAAAAAAGAGTGAAAGATTTATCTTTTTACTGTTTTCCTTAGGCTCTCTCCCCCTTTCCCTCTTCTCCTGTCTCTTAAGTTCCAGATTGAAGAAAATGTTGCTAATAAGTGAAAGATTTATCTTTTTATTGTTTTCCTTAGGCTCTCTCCCCCTTTCCCTCTTCTCCTGTCTCTTAAGTTCCAGATTGAAGAAAATGTTGCTAATAAATGAGGTCAAATTATTTATGAATGGTAAAAATATGAAGGTATGGGTAAATAAAAAAATATCAGCTGCTGTGGAATAAAATTATCAATCATTGGCTTCAGGGAGTTTATATGAATTTCAGTGTATCCAAATATAATTGAAGATTTTTCTAAACTAAAAGTGATAATAATAGGTATATAGTTTCTACATTATTAAAATGTGCCTGAATATGCTACATATTCAATACATTTAGTTTTCCATATTCAATAGAACAACCATGTATATATTTGATAAATGGGGATCAACTACATATAGTTATTAAATAAGTGCTATCAATATCATAACAGGTAAAGAAATAAAATACAAATTAAATTGTTTTCTTCAAATTCCATGTAAATAGAATAAAAAGAACTTTTCCAAATAAGAGTTTACCATGGGGAAGGATACATGAAAGTGAATCTATGAAATTCATTCATTTTAAGTTATTTTAACTCAATAAAGTGTCTTCCTAACATAAAATATTTTTCCTGGGCATTTTGTGCATTTTCAACTGATATGCAAAGATTGATACTTCAATATATTTTTAAAAGTCAGAGATTTTTAAAATGCATTTAAAGATATTTTATGTGTTCAATATCTGAAATAAATTATTATAAAAGTTGTCAAGATCTATGTTTCTTATCACTGGGATAAATCACGAAGGATTTCAGCAAGTCATAATGCAGGCTGGTGATTCCCAGTACTAATCAGTATGCTTATTGTCATAGACAATGAATCTACCTTTTTGGTAAGAGTGTGGACAGCAGGGTTATATTCCTTGGCTACCCTGACCTAGCAATCATTGTTTGTGTTTGATGAAATTACTTATATCAATCCTATTACATTATTGTCAATTAAATGTATATGATATTTTAAATTAAATGAATTTAAATGAATATTTTAGATTAAATGAATAATGATATTTTAAACTTCAATTAGTATTCTGAAACACTCAAACACAAGCAAATTAAAATCCCTCAAAATGGCAACAGGAACAATTTCAATAGAAATTTGTTGATCACTGGTGTTAGAATCACTGAGGGAAGATTAGAGAAACTTCTGGAATTAGGAAGTAAAACTAATGATGGAAAAGATGTTTAAACATGTTCTTAATTAATTCATATACACCCCAGTATAAAGGAAGAACTAATTCTAACATTTTTTTTTTTTGCATAAGCATTGGGCAAAACAGGAAGATTGAGATTAACTGGAGCAGATTACAATACCGTTTAGTACACTCTACCTCAAATTATTTGGAAGAGATTCAAAATTCTGAAATTTTTGCCTGGAAATGACAATCTTATTAGAAAGGTATAAACTAATAATAAAAATTATAATAACAGCAATAACAGTAATGATGCCACTGCTGAATATATAGACGGTCCATACAGATGGTCCCTGACTTACGATGGTTTGGCTTACAATTTCCGCACTTTACAGTGGGTTTATTGGGGTATTAAATGCATTTTTGATGTTAAGATACTTGAAAAAGTAGTTGTTTTAATGATTTTAAAAAACACAACGTATCTATGTTGTACTGTTAGTTTTTTTTTTAAATTTGTTTTTCCAAGAATTCTTAATTACTACCTAAGGTAAGCAGAATTTTTGTCAATACTTCCCTCTTTTTTTTTTTAATTTGTTTTTCCAAGAATTCTTAATTACTACCTAAGGTAAGCAGAATTTTTGTCAATACTTCCCTTTGCTAAAGACTCTTGTTCTTGATTTTGTTGTTTGCTTCGTTTTTATCATCACAACATACCCAAAGAACAGTTTCTTAAATAAGGAAAAAGAAAGTGTAGGTGTTCCTGTCATCTGTATGTCTGATATACTTAAAATGGAAATTGACGGAAAAATGAAATACCTCCTCTTTAGTTTTCTAAATAAAAAACAAACAAACAAACAAACTATATATTTAAATTTGGAATTAGTCTCTAATTAGCTCCAAAATCTACAATGCGTGCATATGTATACATAAATAAATATAAATATGTGCAATCTCAGACCTATTCACTTGCTCTCTTACACCCCTTGCTTTGCTGCATGTCATGTGGACAAACCCATGCTGAAGAATAAGGGAACACTTGGAGCATGAGCAGCTGATAACCCAACTTAGACCAGTCAACATTCAGCAAGCTTGACAGTTGGTCACCTGCCAAGGTTTACTGGGGGAGTCCAACAAAAATCAGCTGAGCCAGGCCCAGATCAGTAGAACCACCCATCTTAGATCAACCCAAATTGTTTACCCAAAAAATGTGAGCTAAATAAATGGCTATTATATTATGCTACTGGGTTTGGGGTGGCTTACTGAACAGTAAAACTAACTGAATACAAATGCACTGAAAAAAATCAATGTAATAAAAAAATCACACACAAAATTTATTTTAAATATATATATATATATATATATTTTTTTTTTTTTTCCTTTTTTTGTCTTTTTTCGTGTCTGGCAACGGATTGCAACCCTCAGNACCTCAAATTATTTGGAAGAGATTCAAAATTCTGAAATTTTTGCCTGGAAATGACAATCTTATTAGAAAGGTATATACTAATAATAAAAATTATAATAACAGCAATAACAGTAATGATGCCACTGCTGAATATATAGACGGTCCATACAGATGGTCCCTGACTTACGATGGTTTGGCTTACAATTTCTGCACTTTACAGTGGGTTTATTGGGGTATTAAATGCATTTTTGATGTTAAGATACTTGAAAAAGTAGTTGTTTTAATGATTTTAAAAAACACAACGTATCTATGTTGTACTGTTAGTTTTTTTTTTAAATTTGTTTTTCCAAGAATTCTTAATTACTACCTAAGGTAAGCAGAATTTTTGTCAATACTTCCCTTTCCTAAAGACTCTTGTTCTTGATTTTGTTGTTTGCTTCATTTTTATCATCACAACATACCCAAAGAACAGTTTCTTAAATAAGGAAAAAGAAAGTGTAGGTGTTCCTGTCCTCTGTATGTCTGATATACTTAAAATGGAAATTGAGGGAAAAATGAAATACCTCCTCTTTAGTTTTCTAAATAAAAAACAAACAAACAAACAAACAAACTATATATTTAAATTTGGAATTAGTCTCTAATTAGCTCCAAAATCTACAATGCGTGCATGTGCATACATAAATAAATATAAATATGTGCAATCTCAGACCTATTCACTTGCTCTCTTACACCCCTTGCTTTGCTGCATGTCATGTGGACAAACCCATGCTGAAGAATAAGGGAACACTTGGAGCATGAGCAGCTGATAACCCAACTTAGACCAGTCAACATTCAGCAAGCTTGACAGTTGGTCACCTGCCAAGGATTACGGGGGGAGTCCAACAAAAATCATCTGAGCCAGGCCCAGATCAGTAGAACCACCCATCTTAGATCAACCCAAATTGTTTACCCAAAAAATGTGAGCTAAATAAGTGGCTATTATATTATGCTACTGGGTTTGGAGTGGCTTACTGAACAGTAAAACTAACTGAATACAAATGCACTGAAAAAAATCAATGTAATAAAAAATTGCATACAAAATTTATTTTAAATATATTTTAAAATAATTTTTAACACTATAGGATCTGTTTAGATAAAGGCTTGCTCTGAAGGATCCTTATTAGGAAATAAAGTTTTATTCTATAATTTAAATTTTAGCATAATTATTCTATTCACCTTATCATATTAGCTAAAATATCAGATAAAAACAGCTATTAATGCAAGCCCTAAGGGACTGGGAGAAAGAACTAGAAATATGAAAAATTTTGAGACTATAATATAGAGTAATCACATAACCTGTTTGTCTGGAGTAGACAAGGTTTACGTCAGTATTCCCAATGTCTTATCTCTCTTAGCATTTGTCCCACCCCTTTCTCAATTGTGTCCAACATTGGTCAAGAAATTATACAAGGTCATTTTAAAACCTGGAGATAAGTTAGCATGAACATAATAAAATCAAGGCAGGTAGTATTTAAGTTACAATTTAGGCATGGATAGGACAACATAGAAATAGCTTATATTTTTGCCTGTATATTCAGGTCATGGTAATTGATTCTGGTTCATTTCTTATATCTCCAAGCAAATAGAGCCAGACTTGTTGAAACTGTGGATCTGTCAGAAATTCATAGATATACATATGAATGATTTTCCACAGACTCATATTTCTGTATTGAAACTGTTGGTTTCTAATTACTGATTTCCCAAATAATGTAAAATAATACACATCTATTGTAGATAAAGGCTTGCTCTGAAGGATCCTTATTAGGAAAAAAAGTTTTTATTCTATAATTTAAATTTTAGCATAATTATTCTATTCACCTCATCATATTAGCTAAAATATCAGATAAAAATAGCTATTAATGCAAGCCCTAAGGGACTGGGAGAAAGAACTAGAAATATGAAAAATGTTGAGACTATAATATAGAGTAATCACGTAACCTGTTTGTCTGGAGTAGACAAGGTTTACGTCAGTATTCCCAATGTCTTATCTCTGTTAGCATTTGTCCCACCCCTTTCTCTCTCAATTGTGTCCAACATTGGTCAAGAAATTATACAAGGTCACTCTAAAACCCGGAGATAAGTTAGCATGAACATAATAAAATCAAGGCAGGTAGTATTTAAGTTACAATTTAGGCATGGATAGGACAACATAGAAATAGCTTATATTTTTGCCTGTATATTCAGGTCATGGTAATTGATTCTGGTTCATTTCTTATATCTCCAAGCAAATAGAGCCAGACTTGTTGAAACTGTGGATCTGTCAGAAATTCATAGATATACATATGAATGATTTTCCACATACTCATATTTCTGTATTGAAACTGTTGGTTTCTAATTACTGATTTCCCAAATAATGTAAAATAATACACATCTATTTGGGTGGGCCATAATAGAATAACAGTGAATCAAATTTATGCAGGGATTGAACTCAAATCATTGCCATTGATAAACTCATTAAGAAAAATAAATCTTTGTCAGCACCATATTTTGAATGCTCCATTAATAAGAATACCACATTAGGCTCACTAACTAAACTGATGGCTAATTTTTTAAAAAGAAAATATATGTGAAGAAAAAAGAATTTATACAGTGTTCAACATGAATAAGTTTAATTTGGCCTCAAAAATAAATTTAAATCAATGATTAT
Source organism: Galeopterus variegatus (assembly GCF_000696425.1). NCBI lineage: Eukaryota > Metazoa > Chordata > Mammalia > Dermoptera > Cynocephalidae > Galeopterus > Galeopterus variegatus. The sequence goes on along the minus strand of NW_007746259.1, from coordinate 6,375 downwards.
GCAAATTACTAATTACAAATGTATTGAGTTCTGAATATATGCCAACAATGTTTATGGCATTGATAGCCATCACTATAACCATGGGTATCTCTATTTGTGATGAGATATATAGCTCTCAGAGCATTTGCACATGTTTTTTCTCTTTTAGCTCTCTAACAGGACAACTTTATTTCTCCAGCTGGCAATACAAGTTTCATAGGACAATATAGAAATAGCTGTGTATTTTGCCTGTGTATTCAGGCCATGGTACTTGATTTTGCAAAACTGGATGCATAATAATACAATCTTAGCATAGTAGGGGAAATAATCATAAATCTAAAATGAAAGGTTGGCTTCATGGAAATGAGATAAAACCCTAAAATAAGCTTAGTTTAATTTACTAAACTTAAATATCCATCTTTGCTTCTAGCAGAATATTTTTTTGGAGTGAAAACAAAGTTTATCTACTCAGAATAAAAAAGTCAATAACTTTATGTATGTTCTATTCTTATTTATGTATAGTAGCTATGTTCTGTAAAATCTCCATGAAGTCTGAATTTGCAAATATTAAACCATTATTTTTAAGAGAAATACAGTTACCTTCCTGTGAGCCCCTAGTCACAACAGTTTCATCAACAATCAAAACATAACATTGTTTGTTTTTGTTTGTTTGTTTTAAGACACCTCAGATGTACGGTACAGCAGACCCAAAAAACTTAATATACATTGTTGATTCGTTAACATTGAGCTCATGACCAACAGCACTATAACTTCATTAGTTGGCTAGAGCTCCCATAACAAAATACCACAGACTGGGTGGCTTAAACAGCAGACATTTATTTCATCACAATTCTGGAGACTAAAAGTTCACACTTAAGAAGCTGGCGAATTCAGTTTCTGGTGAGAGCTCTCTTCCTGGCTTATAGACAGCAGCTTTCTCACTGTGGCCTCTGTGCATGTGGGAACTGAGAGCTCTGGTATCTCTTTCTCTTATTATAAGGACAGGTTCTATCAGATTAGGGCCTTACCCTTAAAACCTCATTTAATCTTAACTATCTCCCTAAAGGCCCTATCTCCAAATAAGTTACATTAGTTACATTAAGGGTGATGGCTTCAACACATGAATGGGGCGGGGGGGGGGCGGTATACAGTTCAGCCCATAACAATAACTAACCTTCTCTCTTGCCCTTCATATAAAACCATCAGAACCACACCCATTACTCCATGAGTGGATCAACCCATTCACAAGGGCAGAGTCCTTATAGTCAATCACCTGTTAAAGGACTCACCTTTCAAATACCATAATCAGATTTCCCACCTCTTGGCACTGTTAACAATGGGGGTCAAGTTTCCAATACATGAACTTTTCAGGGACACATTTAACTCATAGCACTTATCTACATGTATTTCCTCTATAAGGCAAATCATAGCCTTCGGGCACCTAGGAATGCAAGACAGCACTCAGTCTTATGCTTGACAACATTTAAAACAGCAAAATTACCAAGAAAAAGCACAACAATTTAAAAAACATGGCACTAAATAGACTGTGAAAGTACATTAGTTTACAGCATGGGAGCTGAAACAGAGCATTACCTCAGTTCAACTGCAGCTGGGTATGTGTGCATCAGACAGCGCTAATTTTTCACCCCTGCATATGTCTGCAAATGACCTCAAAAGTATTGTGAGTATTGATTTGAGGGCCACAAATAAATTTTAGCAAGTAGGCAAATTCTTAAATTTGGAATCCATTAATAACGATGAGTAAGTGTGTTATTTTTTGTTTTGTTATTTACATACCCTTAACTCCACTATTGACTTTCTTCGTAGTTTAAGAGCAAATTCAAGATATTGCTCCTGAGTCACTCCAAGTACTGAAAAAAAAGGATAATTTTGGAAATCTTAAATCTAGAATGGTGAAATATTAGAAATTAGACATATAGGCTTATACATAATAATGTTGAGATAGCAATCAAAAACTACAGTGAATCATTTCCCCCATATATTATCCAATTAATCTTAGCAAGTTCACTCGAGATAGATGATACTGAGATTTTTACGTATAGCAAAGAGAACTGAAGCTAAGAAAAGTGTTATACTCTTTGTTACGTAACTAGCAACAAATAGAATCTTCTGTTCTGATAGGCATGTTTGCTTCCAAAACTCTATGTATCATGCTTTGAATAAACAATAGGAGTAATTTATGCAGAAATATTTACAATAATATTCATCAGGCCTCCAAAGTGATATAGCGTTTAAATTTGAATTAACTCTTGATGATAAGAGAGAATATCTAGGAAGTTGATAGATTCACTAATTATTAAAAATATTCCCTAAAAAGAGAAATTTCCAAAAATGGTTTATGTAGGTGCCATTAAGAACAGGGAATAACTGAAACAGATATTCCTTAGGCTCTGAAAATTTAGTTTACAGGTGTATTCTGTACACCTGTCTCCTGCCACTGTTTGATAAGCTCTTCTAGGATTATGATAATGATCATAGCTTCTTGGGCACTTATTGTGTACTTCTAAATTCAACATGTAAACCAAATTGAATTGCATTTTATACTTGTTTGATCCTAAATTTGGAGTAATAGAGAAGAGAAAGGAATGATTTCTTGCATTTCCTTACTAATAGAGAACCTATTCAAAGTAGGGTCAGCTTCTATCAAAGATTTAGGTACTTTAGGTGCTTACAAAAGCACAACATTTATCCTATAGGAATGCCTACATCTTTCCTTGGGACAGGGATGACTCTGGAACTCTCTTTTCCCTTTCTGCACATAATAAGCATAAGCTTTGATTGCATAAAAAATTCCATCCTGAGTTACCTTGCAAAAAGTGTGAGAAATCCCGATTCTTAGCTCAACAAAAAAGGGAATGTAAAGAAGACTCCAGAATGCAAATTCCTTGTCCTCCCCTTATTTTAATTTTGCCACTTGAATGTGCTTGCTTGTAAGGGACACCTAAGAGTGGGTTAAGGTTAACAGTTAACTACATCTTCAGCTTCTGTAATTCTGTGGTTTTGCCTGGCTGTCAGCTTTGTGTGTGTGTGTGTGTGTGTGTGTGTGTGTGTGTGTGTGTGAAGCTCTTCAGTGACTCTGTGTTCAGAGCTTGTCATGTTGGCCTGTGTGTGTGAGACACTGGCAGGCTCAGTTTGCAGAAAGCCCCTTACCCACATTTCCTGCTTCTATGGCCCAGTTTAATGAAGCCCCTTACCCACATTGTGAAGCCCCCAATTTGAGTAAGTCTGCCCAGATACAGATAGAGCCAATAAGGAAGCTTGCTTGCTCAAGAAAGATATATAACCCCAGTTTTCCCTGCATTTGGGGCCCAGGAATTTGAAATGGAAGTTCACCCGAGACAGCGAGCATAATAAGTCATCTGACTTCTCCATCTCTCTGAGTGTCTATGTTTCCTTGGTTACTTTTTCTGTAACAAATGTATTAAAAGAATGACACTAACTAGAATTCAACGGACAAATAAAAAGGTTTAGAGCCAGAAAGATACGTGATTCTTGTCTCTGCCTGGTGGGGCTAAGACTAAAGAGGATGTAGACCCAGACTAGGGTCAAAAACAGGAAAGTGAGACATGAAGTAAGATGTAGACAGGGCCAAAGCATTGATATATGAAGAAGATAAGCACTAAAACACTTTCAAGGTTTAGATCTATGGGCAAAATGTCCGAGAGATGCCAGTAGATTTTTCAGACAGTCTCTCACCATATAGAAATTCCACACTTGGTCCTCAAGGTGCCAGGATTTTGTTCTTAAGTTTGCAAGACAAGGAACTTTAATTTTTATCCTGGTACCAGTGGTGGTAAGTGGGGTGAAGAGAGCAGACTACAAGTAAGCAAGGATACACAATTCTGAAGCATAAAATGAAACTTAAATTTATTAATTTACAATGTAAAATATAATGACCAGGGAAAACAAAATACCTACACTTATATGGGAACCAAATGAGAATGCATGAAATCAGAGGAAAAGGGCTAGATTGATTCCAAATTCAGTTGCTTACAATGGAGGTATGCTAGTAAAATGAGCAAGAGTGCTTCTTTCTCTACCTTTCA
>NW_007746259.1:0-2319 GCF_000696425.1 Galeopterus variegatus | reverse complement strand
TATGTGGGATCCGAACCCTCGGCGGGAGCGCCTCCACGCTTCCCAAGCGGCGCACTAGCGCGGCGTGCCACCGGGCCGGCCCTAAACCATTATTTTTAAGAGAAATACAGTTACCTTCCTGTGAGCCCCTAGTCACAACAGTTTCATCAACAATCAAAACATAACATTGTTTGTTTTTGTTTGTTTGTTTTAAGACACCTCATTTAATATACATTGTTGATTCGTTAACATTGAGCTCATGACCAACAGCACTATAACTTCATTAGTTGGCTAGAGCTCCCATAAGAAAATACCACAGACTGGGTGGCTTAAACAGCAGACATTTATTTCATCACAATTCTGGAGACTAAAAGTTCACACTTAAGAAGCTGGCGAATTCAGTTTCTGGTGAGAGCTCTCTTCCTGGCTTATAGACAGCAGCTTTCTCACTGTGGCCTCTGTGCATGTGGGAACTGAGAGCTCTGGTATCTCTTTCTCTTATTATAAGGACAGGTTCTATCAGATTAGGGCCTTACCCTTAAAACCTCATTTAATCTTAACTATCTCCCTAAAGGCCCTATCTCCAAATAAGTTACATTAGTTACATTAAGGGTGATGGCTTCAACACATGANCAAATGAGAATGCATGAAATCAGAGGAAAAGGGCTAGATTGATTCCAAATTCAGTTGCTTACAATGGAGGTATGCTAGTAAAATGAGCAAGAGTGCTTCTTTCTCTACCTTTCAAGGGTACTGGTAATGTGCAAAATCCTCCAACTCTTCCTTGGCTGTAGAGAGTCCTTTCTCACTCTCTTAGTAAATTCTTTGGTAGGATTTTAACAGTTGCCTCCCTTCCTTACCCACCTATTTACACACCATGCCTCGAAGTGGCCTGGACAAACTCTTCCATTGTGTTTCGATTTTTACTCAATTCTGAATGAGTTGTTGAGTTCTTCAAACACAGATGCTGTGACTGTGATGCAAGATGTTTATGGGGAATTACCACCAGTAAAAGAAATAGAAGGCATAAAACCAGCAGGTAGAGATGTAAAACTGTGGTGTAGTCCTGAAAAAAAAAATTGGTCAAGCCTACAAGGAGTTTTTCAACTAATATTGTGTCTCAGTTGTTCTTCATCAGGCTAAGATAGACAGGCATTTAACCCTCTGCTTTGCTCAGTCACCAGATGTAGCCTACTTTGAAAGGGTCTGCTTGGAAGAGGCAGTTCTTCTGCTGAAGTGAACTACTATGGACTGTCTGATAACTTTACTCTCCACATCCTGGGCATCCAGGTTTCCCTTGATTGGCAATTTGGGTGGCACCACAATGGGTGATTTATTTTTCCCTCTAAATATTGGTGAAAGATTCCTGTATATAACAAGGCACTGACCACATACAGGTTAATAGTTTACATCATTAATAAATTATATTTGAAATACTGAGAATCCCATAATCTCATTAGAAGGCAATGATATACAAGAAATAGTTTTAGGTAGTTAGATACTCAGAGGTATTACTGCATATATATTGATGAAAATACAGCAGACTATTACAAACAGGTTTTTTAATCTAATTTTTAAAAATAACTTTAAAACGCTTTTCTTTCATAGATATTATTTATTCATAATAATTTAGGACTTTAGAGTTTTCGAAGTTTGAAGAGAATACCCTCTTTTTCTGTTTTGTGTTTTGCCTGTTGTAATGAACTAGCAAAGAAACTGTTCCAATAAACTTGCAAAGTTGTCCATATTCCAAGACAAACTGTCTAGCTAGGGCAGAATCCATCTGCACAGGCTGGTTGATTCATTTCAATTTGAGATTTTATTCATGTTAAACACAGGTATAATAACACATGATTAATAATTTCCACTGATTTGCATGATAAATTTACCTCTAAAATTTTCACATTGTCAGTCATCAAAAAACTTCATTTTNAAGAGGGAAAAATGTGTTGGCAAAATGAAATTGTCATAAAACCTATGTTTATATATTATAAGCCAATATTTTTTAAGATTGTACTATTTGGGCACCTGCAAAATATGGATGAAAATGTCAGATTTCTAGAATGATACTGTTTATGTAATGTAGCTGTTACAGGCATTTTCAATTGCCAAGTTTTACATGCCTTGGCCTATACTGCTCATTAGCTGCAGAACTGTATTTAAGCTTGGATTATCGATCGCATGGAATAAACTTTTGGCATTTTCTCTTCAGTTGTCACAGCAGTGGATTAGGCTAAATGTTCAGTATTTTATGATAAAGCTGTATGTATTGACATTTTAAAGAGTTCCTATCATACCTAGGAATCATGTGTTACCAGCAGAGATGGGCTGCTCTGTATA
>NW_007746258.1:12097-13696 GCF_000696425.1 Galeopterus variegatus | reverse complement strand
GCCTTAGGAAGGCGGGCATGGTTAGCAGAGGAAGCATCGGTGTCCCCTGCCTGGCCCAATGAACCTAATCTGAATCCCATTACCGGCCTATGACAAAGATTCTCTCTCCTAGGGCTGCTGAGAGGTGGTGGGTGTTGGGGCCTCAGGCTCTCCCTGAGACCGGGGTCCCAAATGGAGTGGGCTGCAGGTATCAGGGTGCCCACCCCATCCCTGCCTTACCCTTGCTCTTGTCAATTGAGGTGTCCTCTTTCTTGAGCTGATTGTACATATCCGAGGAGCCCTCGAGTGGTGAATCCAATTCTGAATGGGGGAGGGGGAANAACGTACCATGTTAAGTGCTGTGGAGGAATTAAAAACCAAATATGCGATCTCTTCCACATCTAAGTGGAATGAGCAAACATAAAAGGTAGCGATAGAAAAAGTTTGTAAGACTTATGAATGGGTAACTTCCTGGGGCTGCGTAGCTGAAAATAGAGATTTATAGTGACGCAGGTGGCGTGAGCTCTCGACTTCCATCTCTCAGTGGCTGTGGTTTCCCAGGCGTCGGTGGGAGCCTATTCTCCTTGCGGTGGGTGGCTCAGCCTGGGGGGCCTGGTCTTCAGTCCCCACCTGCTCCCACGCAGGCACCTGGGGCCACCCCTGTGCCAGACCGGACTTGGGGGGCGTTTCTGCGCAAACTGGAAAGGAAGAGAGTGACAGAGGCTAAGGCTGAACTTGATCAGGTCCGTTCAACTCACCTGACCCAGCCCCTGCTCCAGAAAGCCACCCCAGACCAGGGCCCTGGAGATTCAGGCTCTGATCCCCACCGTGCTTGTCCCAGCCCGCTGTGGGGACCAGCAGCAGAGACACGGGGACGGAGGGGTCTAGACCAATAGGGCCGGTGGGGGTGTGTGTCAGAGAAGAGTTGGGCCCTCACCCCCAACCACACACCGGGAGTCCAGCTTCCCAGCAGAGGCCAAGGAGGAGTCTGAAGGGGGCCTGGCACAGTCTTGTCGTTGTGGAGAAGGACCCAGGGCGTTTGTGAAGGGGAACAAGATGAGCTTGTGCAGGAAGGCAGGGGGCCTCCTACAGGTCCAGGGGGATCTGCACTTGGCTCGGTGGATGCCTTTGACCATCTCCCTAATAACCTGATGGTGGAGGTCTGGGCAGGACCCCAGGCAGGTGGCAGGACCACTGCCCACAGGAGCACTGCACAGCCAGGTGGTCCCCGCCAGGTCGTGAGCCACACCATGGGCCTCCCGCCCCCCACCATCAGCCGGCAGCATCCACAGAGTTTGAAATGAGGAGCTCCTGTCCCCAACCTAGCTGCACTCGGTGTTCCCAGGAAGACGCTTCCTTGTCCCAGAGCCAAGCACATCGCCTGTTGTTGGAGGCCCTCAACCTTGTCAGGTGACAGTCCCCGGGACAGGCCTCCCAAAACCCCTTGCCCATAAGCATGGCCGCTCAGGGCCAGCTCCTCCTTCTCCCCAGGCTACTGCTGCACAGCTCCCAGCTGGGGTCCTGCAGCCTGAGGCCATGTGCCTTGACTCTCCTGGATTTCCTGAGAGACTCTAGGATCTGAGTGGCTGTCCCCAGTCCAAACTTGATGCACACGGATCC
>NW_007746258.1:7850-11415 GCF_000696425.1 Galeopterus variegatus | reverse complement strand
AGCTGGGTGACTCACACATCCTCTCCTAGCAGTGGGGCCAGGAGAGGAGACACGTTCCAAATGGAACGGAGAGGACATGGCTTGGCAAGCTTTCGAGATATGTATGGAGTAAAATGTGGACTCTATCACCTCTGATTCAATAGCTCGGTCCTTGGTGACATCCCACAAAGCCTATTGTGACCTTTGTCCAAGATAAAGCTCACATCACATAAAACCCTGGCTCTTAAAGTATGCAGTTTTGTTGCTTTTTGTACATTCCCCAAGTGGATCTAATGCTCCCTGAGGTTTGCTGCTGACTAACCCATGGCAAGTTCATGCCCAGGACAAATGAGTCTCTGAAAGTGCAGCAAACTCTTGAGAGGTGATTTGGTGCAGTGTGACTTGACATTGTCATCACTGACAGTGGGTAGCACTGGGAAGAGAAATGCCCTGTGTGGGCCTGGAAGAGGGCACGCTTTTATATTTTACTCCATGTAAATACTGACAGCGTGAACTTTTTGCATATAAGAATTCATGTCATTACTTTTGGGACAAAAACATAGAGACCACGAGAGAAATCACTGTGATAATTGAAGGCATCTATGACAAATAGGGAAGTGAACGTGTTTCATTCCTGGCTACGCATCCCCATCACTATGGGATTTAGGGCAAGTCCTTCAATAGCTCGGTCCTTGGTGACATCCCACAAAGCCTATTGTGAACTTTGTCCAAGATAAAACTCACATCACATAAAACCCTGGCTCTTAAAGTATGCAGTTTTGTTGCTTTTTATACATTCCCCAAGTGGATCTTATGCTCCCTGAGGTTTGCTGCTGACTAACCCAAGGCAAGTTCATGCCCAGGACAAATGAGTCTCTGAAAGTGCAGCAAACTCTTGAGAGGTGGTTTGGTGCAGTGTGACTTGACATTGTCATCACTGACAGTGGGTAGCACTGGGAAGAGAAATGCCCTGTGTGGGCCTGGAAGAGGGCAGGCTTTTATATTTTACTCCATATAAATACTGACAGCGTGAACTTTTTGCATATAAGAATTCATGTCATTACTTTTGGGACAAAAACATAGAGACCACGAAAGAAATCACTGTGATAATTGAAGGCATCTATGACAAATAGGGAAGTGAACGTGTTTCATTCCTGGCTACGCATCCCCATCACTATGGGATTTATGGCAAGTCTATTTCCTTTTTGGGTGTCAGTTTCCATTTCCTTTTTGGGTGTCAGTTTCCCCTTCTTTATAATAAAGAAAATTTCCGCTTCTTTCCTACTCTGAAGGCCAGGACTCTGTGACCCTAAGGATGTCATCATGTGTCCCAAGTATACCTTGTGCCTTTTCTGTCCCTAATTCATCTTACCCTCCACATTCCCAGGAGTTCAAATGGTCCCTGTGGAGCGGATGGAGTAGGGAGAGCAGGGAAAGGCTGTGTAGATGACTTTAGCAGTGAGTTTAAGACTTTATTTATTTATTTACTATACGAAGTTAAGGTGCACATCATGAAATTTTGATATACATACACATAGTAAAGGGGCGCAAGCACCAAGGTTGTCACTACAAGGGGATGTGAGGACAAAAGGCCTTCTAAGCATGTGATATAAAGGATGGAGGATGGGAGAAGCACACGAGTTGGCCTTGTAGGGGCAGAGGCAGTTCATCTCTTGCCACCAGGCCAGATAACAGAAAAGGGACACAGACACAGACAGTGAGTAGGTTTAGCGAGTAGGTTTGATGGTGGGAGGATGACGTGATTCTCAGCCAGTTGCACGTGTTTTCTCAGTGAACTATGGGGCAAAGTCATCAGCAGTGATGTTGGCAGTTTTAGTACAGAAGAAGGGGTGAAAGAGTACTTTTAGAGAGAGGGATGAGGAGTATAATACCAGGGAATTGGCCACCAAATTTCAGCCAGCCAGCGCTAGGGAGAGATGGCCCACGACAACATTCAGATCTTCAAGCACAGCTGGGAAGCAGGCTGGCCCTGTGGGGTTCAGAGAGGCATGGGGCACTGGAGGGAGAGAGAGGCAAACGAACTAAAGGGGTAGGTAAAAGAGTGTTTATAGGGCTGGATGGTGCATCTAACTGGATAAACAAGGAAAGAAGGGCATGGCGTGTGTATGGGGGAGCAGGTGCATGCGTGGGTGTATGGTCAATGGATTCATGGACCCTTTGGGTAACTGGAGAGTCTTAAAAGCTTTTTCCCCTGTGTCACTAAATAAGCAGAAATTCCAGGAGCTCAGGAATGCTCCACTAGGTATGTGACCTTGGATGCTAATGTTGGAACACCACAGACATTTCTGCTGCATTTCCAACTGGGTTCTCTCCACACACTTTGGTACACTATAGTTATTTTTATAAGTAGGCATCCCTCAGGATCTTGGGGGATTGGTTCCAGGACACTTCCCACCCCCACCCCACCCCACCCCCATAACAAAATCCACTGATTCTCAAGTCCTTTCCATAAATATCATAGTATTTGCATGTAACCTATGCACATTGTAAATGCTTTGGGGAATGAGTTAAGGAATAAAACCTACAAAAAAACCACGAACATATCTATGGGTAGCATTTGATCCCCAACCCAAGACCAAAACAGAAATGAAAAGCTAGACAGTGATCCTTGAGATCCAGGACCAGAGGCCCCATGCCATGGGAGCCCAACCCCTCCCCCAGCACGAGGAGCCAATACATTACAAATAAATGGTCTTTTTATTGTGTGTCCACGAAAACTCTTTTTATTGTGTGTCCATGAAAACAAAGTCAGGGTGGACTTTGGCCAACAAGGTGTCAATGAACAAGAGGCATGCATGACAACAAGCGTATTCTCCTTGAGAGTCAGTTCTTTCCCTTCCAGGCCTAAGGGTCACAGGCAACCAGGGCCAGGAGGCTCCAGAGGAACGCAAGCCCAGGACCACCATACACTGGAGGGCCTGAGTCTGCTGCCTCCCTGGCAGGACAAGGCAGGGAGAAGAAACACTACCTCGGGCTAGGCCCAGCCTCCAGAAGCTAGAACATGCAGAAAACCCCCACCCCCACCCCCCATCAAACACTGCTGAAAAGTCATCCAGGACTTCTGAGAAGAGCTGGCTCTGAAGCAAATATCCCTCAGGGCTCCATCCAGAAGGGTTTGCCATCTCCACGCTCCTAGTAGTAGTAAACAAAGAGCAGCAAGGCAACTAAGAGCAGGAAAAGCAGCAGCTGGCCCCAGAGTGGGATCCTAAGGGACTGCTTTCCTGGCTGGATGGTGTATCGGGTGAGACATGAAGGGCACGGACTTGAAGATGAAGATAAAGTAGAGGAGGATGAAGATGTAGGATAATAGGACAGGTCCTGGGAGCTTTTGGAGATGCTGGAAATGAGGCGGTAGTGTGCGACGCTCTGGTAGGAACTACGCAAGCCTTACATGGGGTGTTCCCTGAGGTAAAAGAGGGGAGCAACTGGGCCAGGAGAGCGTGGTCCAGAACCATCCCTGTCTCTGGGCCTCTCCACTACTCAACTATCCTTGCTGTCCTTTTTGGAAGAAGAAAAAAGACTGTCATCTCGAATCTGAAGAAGCAAATCAGGGTGAGGGAACTGG
>NW_007746258.1:0-6931 GCF_000696425.1 Galeopterus variegatus | reverse complement strand
CCATGCACTCTAGTCAAATAGTTCTCACAGCTCCCCAAAGAAGGGCCCTGACCAGACAGGTGTCTGCTGACCCTAACTATCCCTGAAGAATGAAGTGTGCACCCAGTGTCCCCCCTGCTCCACTGTATTTGCCCAAACCCAGCTACGGTCCACTCAGGTAGGATCAAAGTATACGGTGCCTGACAGCCAGCTCACCTGGTGTTGGAAGGTGTTAGCAACTGAGAGCGAAGACACCGGTTGGTGGAAGCCCTTGGTCGTACCCACAGAATCAGCCTCCCCTGAAGTCCTGGCGGTCAGGTAACTCTCCTCATAGTACTCCTCATTACAGCCTTAGGAAGAGGGGCATGGTTAGCAGGGGAAGCATCGGTGTCCCCTGCCTGGCCCAATGGACCTAATCTGAATCCCATTACGGGCCTATGACAAAGTTTCTCCCTCCTAGGGCTGCTGAGAGGTGGTGGGGGTGGGGGCCTCAGGCTCTCCCTGAGACTGGGTTCCCTGACAGAGTGGGCTGCATGTATCAGGGTGCCCACCCCATTCCTGCCTTACCCTTGCTGTGATAAAGTAAGGTGTCCTCTTTCTTGGGCAGATTGTACATATCCGATGAGCCCTCGAGTGCTGAATCCAAGACTGAATGGGGGAGGGGGAACATTCCATGTGCCCCTCAGGCTTTCCTCCCTTCTCCCCAGCTCCCCAATCGGCCAACGCCCTTGCCACACACTCCCGACCCATCCTCCCCGTCGCCCATGCCCCGTTCCCATCCCATGGGCAGCCAGGCGGGCCTCTGGGACCGGGTCTCACTGGAGAACCCATAGGAGGAGTCAGAGGAGTTAGAGGGCGAAAGCCTCCTCCGCCTCTGGGTCATGTACTTGAAGATTTCCTCTTCCAAGAGATTGTTAGTGGAGCCTGGCCAGACACGGGGCGCAGGGCGTCATGTTGGCGTCACGCGTCCGTCACAGTAGTGGGAGTGCGCGGGGCTGTGCTGCGCGCTGGGGGGCGGGGCTAGAGAGCCCAACGTCCCCAAGGGCGGCAGAGGCTGCAGGGCGGTGAGGGGCGGGGTCTCCAGGAGCCAAAGAGGCGCAGACCGGTGTGGGCGTGAGAGTGGGCCGGGCACGGCGTGCGGCGACGTCACCTGCTGGGGCGTTTAGGCTGGACGGAAGGGAGGGACAGAACCTGCTCGAGCCGAGCCGGCAGACACCGTCCAGGACAGGGGAGCGGGTGGGATGGGTGCGCTTGGCGCAGTTCGGGTCCCTGAGTCTCTTGGTCTCCTCCCCGTCCTTGCTACTCAGAAGGTAAATGAACATCTTTTACCACCTATTATTAAGAGCAGACCAGTAATCCATGACGATTTTGTCATTTTTAACAGAGAGAAAACCAAATTTTACTACTCAAGCTGTTTTTTTAAAGGAATCTTATAAACAAATCCATCACATTTTACCCAGCCTTGACCAGGACTAATAAAATTCCTTTCTAAGTAACCTTTGGCAACTTGCTGTGTCCATTCATCTCATGTTTGAACAACCACTCATTTTACCTGAGGATAAAATTACTTTCTTTTTCCTTAACAACATCATATTTTGCATACATTGCATACAAAGTTGTTTCCCTTTGCCATTATTGCGTCTACAGGTTAAGCATCACCCAATTCTGAAATCCGAAATCCAAAATGCTCCAAAATCTGAAAATTTTGAGCACCAACCTGCTGTTTAAAGGAAATACTCATTGGAGCACTTCAGATTTCAGATTTCCAGATGAGGGATGCTCAACCAGTATGTATTATGCAAATATTCCAAAATCTGAAAAAATCCAAAATCTGCAACACTTTTGCTCCCAAGCATTTCGCATAAAGGATACTCTACCTGTATTTATTTCACTTAAATGTACTGATTATAATTTTAAAATATCAGTCACTATTATTTTACAGAGAAAAAAGAAAATGGATCATTGTAAACCATCCATCATGAGCCAGCATTTTGTGGCAGACTGGCAAGGATTGGGAATATATATCCCACAATTGTTTATAGGTATATACTTCCTTACAATAAAATTTCTCAGTGTGTCAAGAAAGATCATATTTATTAATGAACCCTAATTTTTTAGCTTTTCTGTACCATATAAAAATAATGAGAAAAAGTATAAAAACTTACATTTATGCTTTATTGTTTCAGTGTTTTACTTATATATGATCTAGCTATTTAATGAATATCTCCTACTTAATTTAGCATAGTCCAAGGTTTTAAGTTAACCCCATAAAATAGGAAATTAGTTTTAAGCAGACATCTTATAAAACAAATTATTTTTCCTTCCCTGCTTTGTGGGTTGAAAAATATAAGTATTTTTGAAATAAAGGTTGTCAGAATAATGACTCGATGTGATTAAACTCAAATTAAAATATTTTTTGTAATCTTAAATATTTAGTAAGTATAACATTAGCTCATTTTACTAGTAAGTCCATTCTAAGTTTAGGAGGAACATAGCCAGGTAAAATAAATATGTATACTTGTATTATGCTTAATGCTGATAACTCAGAGACATGACTGCATTTATTAAACCAACAATATTAAACTGTTTTTTTCCAAACATTTACATAAGGTACGTGAAGTTGAATTTTTAAAACATTTGGGTTAGTTTTTAAATTTATGGGACTTTTAGTAATATTTAATTTATACAACTGTCTGTCTATCTCTAAGTCAATTAGAATAGAGAATAAGGGATTTTGTAAATTAATGTGGTAATACCATCTGGACATAGGGAACTATTACACATACATAACGTACATATGTACATACACAGATAAACAGACACAAACAGTGATCTTATGTCTTTCATTCTAAATTTTCAGCCATTAATCAGTCATAAACACAGAAAAACAAACCTCACTGTTTTATATAAAAACATTGCCTCTCATTGTTACCTCACTTTGTATTTTTATCAGAATTGTGTTTCTGGCAGATGGGATAAGTCATCTTACCTGCTCAGTAAGAAGGCTGAAGCTTTCCATTGATATTTGTAGAGGAGACTTCTCAGATTTTTCTTTTGTCGTGATGTGTAATGTTAAGGAGGCCATGGGCTGAATTTTGGGTCAGGGACCAAAGAGACATTAAGTGGACATCTGGGTGTCTCCAAAGCCCATCTGAGTAGTTACAATATCCAAAGTGGTTCCAGTGGGCTTTTTTAGACTCAGGTGGCTTCTTTTGTGGTCCCTGAGGCCCTCTATTAAAAACCCTCCGTGGGGGTGGAGTCCTGAAGCTCCAATGACTATAGTCAGTTGAGGGGCTGGAGTAGAAGGGAAAGGTCTCTTGGCGGGTGGATAAAGGGGTGGAGGAGGTAGAGGTGTTTAAGGGGGACAGGGAAAGGATTCAAGGGAGCTGAAGGGGAGGTCCAAGGTGGTGAAAAGGAGGAAAGAGGGGTGGGTGAGGGTGATGGAGAGGGAGACATACTAGATGAGCCAGTTTGGGATGATTCCAAGTTTCCTCAAGAGGCCATTAAGTTCCAAAAGATCCTCTGTGAAATGATGCCATTTTTGGAAATATTAAACTGAGTCAATGCTTTAATTTCTAAGATTGTAAACAGTGGGTAAAAAAGGAAAGAAGGCACCTGGCAGAATGAGAGTTGTGCAAGGAATTAAGATACTTAAATGAAAGAGAAAAAAATATTTAAAGGACCAGGAAATAGTCCCATTGTTTAATTCCCCCAAATCTCTCTGTCTAAGAGCCAAGGGAACACTTTACACAATCCTCGAATTCAGGAGCCTAAGGACCTTGACACCGCCCCCCCCACAGTTTCTGGGTTCCAAGAGGTGAAAAAAAACCCACCACCTCTCTTAATCTTCAGGTTTAGAGAGGCAAGGGAACCCTCCCATCCAATCTCTGTGTTCAGAGAGCCAAGGGAACCCACCTCAGTCTCCTAAGTTGAAGAGCTGAGGTAACCCCCTCGCACAATTTCCAGGTATTGATGGAATTACCATGTAGTGGCCGGTTTAGTGGAGCCTAAGAAAAACAGAAGAGGTTTCATGGAAAGCACAAGAAAAAGTTTCTTTGCTAAAAAGTTTCTTTGCTACAAAGAATGAAACTCCTTACTACTGTGTTACAAGTGACAAGAGTCTGGTCACTGAATTAGATGAAGTGATGTGACTCACCACCGTGGATCCCTATTTTCTCAGGCAGGAAAGGACACAAAGGGTTTGAGAAGCTGACATTGTAAACCTAGAAAACCCCTCACACTCATGTAAACAGTATAGAACTAACTATGTTTTCCCTTTAAAACTAACTAGTCCTAAATGATTAACTAGGATTGTATTGAAAGCAGCTGTCCATCAGGCTTGAACAACCTACACCCTGTCCTGCCTGATCCATCTCTCAAAGACAGTGTCACAGAATGGAAACCAGACGAGACTTCGGCGCCATAGGTAATGTCAGGAAGCACGTGTCCATCATGTCTGAAGACTCTACATCCTGTCTCCCAGATACATTGACATATATAAACCCCAGTTCTCAGTTGACTGGGGAGGCTGTTGGGAGTTCACCCTCTGTCTCCCGGTCAACATCTTCCAAAACAAAAAGTCTTTCCTTTGAGTTCTGTCTGGCAGGTGTGATCGGCAATTCTATAGTGGGGAGCACTCGGACCCACATAGATTGGGGATTCCCCTAAGTCAACCTCTCACACATTGGCTGATGGTAGAGGGGAATCCCACCAGACTCATTCATTACCAGCATGAACCTTCAGGTGAAGATAGGGGTCCAAGGGACAGCCAGCACATCCTCAGAGATGCAGAATCATTAACTGCCAGATAAAAATAAATCCCTTTGGATATATACCCAGAAGTGGGATTGCTGAATTATAAGGTAATTCCCTTTTAATTTCTTTGGGGAATCTCTGTATCGTTTTCCATACTGGCTGTACCAACTTACATTCCCACCAACAATGTAGGAGATTGCCAGCATGTGTTATTTTCTGTCTCTTGATGTATGTGTATGAGATGATGTGTGAATATGTGTGATCATGTGTGTTAGTGACCGTGTGTGGGAGTGTGAACGTGAGAGTAATATGAGTATGTGTTTGTGAGTTTGTGTGTCAGTATGTGTGTCAGTGAACGTTTCGATGAGTGTGTAAATATGTGAGTGTGTGAGATAGCACGTGGACGCATCCTGTTAATGGACATGTGTGTTCTCAGTGTGAGTATGAGGATGCATTAGAGTGCGTGAATGTGTGTGTCGGCGTGCACGCGTACATTTGTATTTTGGTGTGTACTATATGTGGATATGTATGCCTCCAGAACCCAGTCTCTTCATCAGTGTGCTATACAGTTTCTCCAATTTCCCTGTCATCCAGCCACTACCTCCCTACCTCCCATACCTCACTTCAGTACGACAGCTCAGTCGTCTATCTGGACTTAACAACCATTGATGGGAGCACATTTCACTGTCCAATAACCCCACACCAATGGCCTCTCTTTCCTCAGTCCCAGCTTAAACTCCATTCTCATATATATCCTGGCCCGTCTCCCTCTGCCAATGTCCTTGTCTAGCCCCTGATCCTGGAAAATCCAACTCTCCAGCTGCTCTGACACAACTATGCCCACTGGTCTCCTTTTAAATTCCTGATCGCTATGACACTACTTTATGTTGGATCCCTAATGGCACATGTCAATTGTATGTGGTATTGTTCATAAAGTCTGTGCCTAACCCTAGTTCCTGAAGTGGTTCACCTATATTTTTCCTCAGTCATTTTACAGTTTCAGGTCTTTTACTTAAGTTTTTAATTCATGTTGAGTTGGTTTTTGTATATGTTAAGATGTGCATTTCTCGTTTCATTCTTCTGCATATGGATATCCAATTTTCCCAGCGCCACTTATTGAAGAGGCAGTCTTTTCCCTAATGTAGATTTTTGTTGCCTTTGTCCAGTATCAGATGGCTGTAAGCCTGAGGGCTGATTTTTGGGTTCTAAATTCTACTGCACTGCTCTGAATGTCTATTTTTATACCAGTACCATGAACGGACCACCAGATAAAGAAAATGAGGTACATAAACACAAGGCAATTCTACCCGGCCATTAAAAAAAAATCTGTCATTTGCAGCAACATTGATAAGCTTGCAGAAAATTATGTTAAATGGAATAAGCCAGGCACAGAAACACAAATACCACATGTCCTCCCTTATAAGTGGAAAGTCAAAAATGAAAGAAAGAATAAGAGAGAGAGAGAGAGAGAGAGAGAGAGAGAGAGAGAGAGAGAGAGAGGAAAAGAAAAAAAAGAAAAGAAAATCACAATAATACATTGAACTACAAAAGGAGAGCACGGAACTGTGGTTACTAGAGGTGCAAAAGCGGGAGGAGGGACAGGGAGGAATTGGTTAGCGGACACAAAGAATGATTGCATTTAATAATGATGAAAATACTAATTATCCTGAATTGACCATCACATATTGTACACAGAATTAATATTGAACTCTGTACACCACAAGAATGTATAATCAGTTATGTCTCAACAGCAACAGCAGAAGAACCAACCCTATTACTCCATGAATTGATTATTCCATTCACCAGGGCACAGTCCTCACAATCTAATCACCTCTCGAAGGCCCCACCTTTCCAATGTCATACTTGGATTTCCCACCCACCTAACCCTGTTGCAATGGAGACTGAATTTCCAATACATGAACCTTTGGGCTGCACGTTGATCCCATAGCAGCAGCCTTGTGGGTACATTGGAGTCACTTCGGTCTGCATAGCCAAGGTGGAGCCCCCAAGGAAATAGCAGTGATGCAATCCAAACTCCCTGCATGGTGCTGCGTCACCTGAGGGGCTCACCTGGCCATCCTTATCTCCAGATCAATTTTGTTACTCAATCCTTCAAACTGTCACTGAGGACCACGTGTGTGTTGCTATAAAACCACAGTCAGCCTCAGCTCCAAGCAGAGCTGGGCCCCGCCTGTGT
>NW_007746257.1:12683-13696 GCF_000696425.1 Galeopterus variegatus | reverse complement strand
CTTGGTCTCATGAGTTTACTTAGATCGATGTGCTTGGTCTGATGAGTTTACTTATATCGATCAGGTCGGTCTGATGAGTTTTCTTAGATCTATGTGCCTGGTCTGATGAGTTTACTTCGATCAGTGAGCTTGGTGTGATTAGTTTACTTAGATCGAAGGGCTTGGTCTGATGAATTTACTTAGATCAATGAGCTCGGTCTGATGAGTTTACTTAGAAATAAGTGCTTGGTCTGATGAGTTTACTTAGGTCGAATAGCTTTCTCTGATGGTTTTACTTTGATCGATGCACTCAGTCTGATGAGTTTACTCAGATCGATTATCTCGCTGTGATGAATTTAGTTAGATTGATGTTCTTGGTCTAATCAGTTTACTTTGATCGATGAGCTCGGTCTGATGAGTTTACTTGGATCAATGAGCTTGGTCTGCTGAGTTTACTTAGATCAATGAGCTTGGTCTGATTAGTTTAAGTAGATCGATGAGCTCAGTGTGATGAGTTTACTTAGATTAAATGGCTTGGTCTGATGANATTAGTTTTCCTCAATCAATTAGTTGGGTCTGATTAGTTTTCCTCTATCGATTAGTTGGGTATGATTTTTTTTCCTAGATCGATTGGTTGGGTCTGATTAGTTTTCCTAGGTCGATTAGTTGGGTCTGATTATTTTTCCTAGATCGATTAGTTGGGTCTGATTAGTTTTCCTACATCGATTATTTGGGTCTGATTAGTTTTCCTAGATCGTTTAGTTGTGTCTGATTATTTTTCCTGGATCAATTAGCTTGGTTTTATGAGTTTACTTTGAAAGATTTGCTGGGTCTGATTAGTTTACTTAGATCTTTTAGCTTGGTCTGATTTGTTTACTTAGATCGAAGAGCTTTGTCTGATGAGTTTAATTAGATCGATCCGCTTGGTCTGATGAGTTTACTTAGATCGACGGGCTTGGTCTGATGAGTTTAATTATATCGATTAGCTTGCTCTGATGAGTTTACTTAGATCGATGAGCTTGGTTTGATGAGTT
>NW_007746257.1:11665-12463 GCF_000696425.1 Galeopterus variegatus | reverse complement strand
GGAGCTCTGTCCGAAGAGTTTACTTAGATCGATTAGCTTGGTCTGATGAGTTTACTTAGATCCAGGAGCTCTGTCCGAAGAGTTTACTTAGATCGATTAGCTTGGTCTGATGAGTTTACTTAGATCAAGGTGCTTGGTCTGATGAGTTTACTTAGATCGAGGAGCTTGGTCTGATGAGTTTACTTAGATCGAGGAGCTCGGCCTGATGAGTTCACTTAGATTGATATGTTTGGTCAGAGGAGTTTACTAAGATCGATGTGCTTGGTCTGATGAGTTTACATAGATCGATGAGCTTGGTCTGATGAGTTTTCCGACATCGCTTCGATTGGTCTGATTAGTTTTCATTGATCGATTAGTCAGGTCTGATTTGATTTTCCTAGATCGATTAGCTTGGTCTGATTATTTCTCCGAGATCAATTCGCTGGGTCTGATTAGTAGTCCTAGATCAATTAGTTGGGTCTGATTATTTTTCCTAGATTGATTAGTTGGGTCTTATTATTTTTCCTAGATCGATTATTTGGGTCTGATTATTTTTCCTCGATCGATTAGTTGGGTCTTATTATTTTTCCTAGATCGATTAGTTGGGTCTGATTAGTTTTTCTAGATCAATTAGTTGGGTCTGAGTATTTTTCCTAGATCGATTAGATGGGTCTGATTAGTTTTCCTAAATTGATTAGTTGGGTCTGATTAGTTTTCCTAGATCGATTTGTTGGGACGGATTATTTTTCCTAGATCAATTAGCTTGGTCTGATGAGTTTATTAGATCGAGGAGCTTGGTCTGATGAGTTTACTTAGATC
>NW_007746257.1:10298-10885 GCF_000696425.1 Galeopterus variegatus | reverse complement strand
CCTAGATCGATTAGTTGGGTCTGATTAGTTTTTCTAGATCAATTAGTTGGGTCTGATTAGTTTTCCTAAACCGATTAGTTGGGTCTGATAATTTTTCCTCGATCGATTAGTTGGGTCTTAATATTTTTCCTAGATCGATTAGTTGGGTCTGATTAGTTATTCTAGATCAATTAGTTGGGTCTGATTATTTTTCCTAGATCGATTAGTTGGGTCTGATTAGTTTTTCTAGATCAATTAGTTGGGTCTGATTATTTTTCCTAGATCGATTAGTTGGGTCTGATTAGTTTTTCTAGATCAATTAGTTGGGTCTGATTATTTTTCCTAGATCGATTAGTTGGGTCTGATTAGTTTTCCTACATCGATTATTTGGGTCTGATTATTTTTCCTGGATCAATTAGCTTGGTTTGATGAGTTTACTTTGAAAGTTTGCTGGGTCTGATGAGTTTACTTAGATCTTTTAGCTTGGTCTGATTTGTTTACTGAGATCGAAGAGCTTTGTCTGATGAGTTTAATTAGATCGATCCGCTTGGTCTGATGAGTTTACTTAGATCGAAGAGCTTTGTCTGATGAGTTTAATTAGATCGATC
>NW_007746257.1:7806-10288 GCF_000696425.1 Galeopterus variegatus | reverse complement strand
ATTATTTTTCCTAGATCGATTAGTTGGGTCTGATTAGTTTTTCTAGATCAATTAGTTGGGTCTGATTATTTTACCTAGTTCGATTAGTTGGGTCTGATTAGTTTTCCTAAATTGATTAGTTGGGTCTGCTTAGTTTTCCTAGATCGATTTGTTGGGATGGATTATTTTTCCTAGACCGATTAGCTTGGTCTGATGAGTTTACTTAGAAAGATGAGCTGGGTCTGATGAGTTAACTTAGATCAATTAGCTTGGTCCAATGAGTTTACTTAGATCGATGAGCTTGGCCTGATGAGTTTACTTACATCGATTAGCTTGCTCTGCTGAGTTTACTTAGATCGATGAGCTTGGTCTGATGAGTTGACTTAGATCGAAGGGCTTGTTCTGATGAGTTTAATTAGATCGATGAGCTTGGTCTGATGAGTTTAGTTAGATCGATGAGCTTGGTCTGATGAGTTTACTTAGATCGAAAAGCTTGGTCTGATGAGTTGACTTAGATCGAAGGGCTTGTTCTGATGAGTTTAATTAGATCGATGAGCTTGGTCTGATGAGTTTAGTTAGATCGATGAGCTTGGTCTGATGAGTTTACTTAGATCGAAAAGCTTGGTCTGATGAGTTGACTTAGATCGAAGGGCTTGTTCTGATGAGTTTAATTAGATCGATGAGCTTGGTCTGATGAGTTTAGTTAGATCGATGAGCTTGGTCTGATGAGTTTACTTAGATCGAAAAGCTTGGTCTGATGAGTTGACTTAGATCGAAGGGCTTGTTCTGATGAGTTTAATTAGATCGATGAGCTTGGTCTGATGAGTTTACTTAGAAAGATGAGCTGGGTCTGATGAGTTTACTTAGAAAGATGAGCTGGGTCTGATGAGTTTACTTAGATCGATTAGCCCTGTCAGATGAGTTTACTTAGATCGATTAGCTTGGTCCGATGAGATTACATAGATCGATGAGCTTGGTCTGATGAGTTTACTTAGATTGCTTAGCTTGGTCTGATGAGTTTCCTTAGATTGATGAGCTGGGTCTGATGAGTTTAATTAGATCGAAGTGCTTAGTGTGATGAGTTTAATTAGATCGATGAGCTTGGTCTGATGAGTTTACTAAGATTAATTATCACTGTCCTATGAGTTAACTTAGATCGATTAGGTTGGTCTGATGAGTTTACTTAGATCAATGAGCTCGGTCTGTTGAGTTTACTTAGATCAATTAGCACTGTCCGATGAGTTTACTTAGATCGATTAGCTTGGTCAGATGAGTTTTCTTTGATCGATATGCTTGGTATGATGAGTTTGCTTAGATCGATGAGCTCGGTCCGTTGAGTTTACTTAGATCGATGGGCTTGGTCTGATGAGTTTACTTAGATCGATTAGCTTGCTCAGATGAGTACTTAGATCGATGAGCTTGGTCTGATGAGTTTAATTTGATCGATGAGCTTGGTCTGATGACTTTAATTAGATCGATGAGTGTGGTCGGATGA
The DNA here is from genome assembly GCF_000696425.1 of Galeopterus variegatus. Taxonomy (NCBI): domain Eukaryota; kingdom Metazoa; phylum Chordata; class Mammalia; order Dermoptera; family Cynocephalidae; genus Galeopterus; species Galeopterus variegatus. Next base: position 8,814 of record NW_007746257.1, on the reverse strand, counting down.
GTTTGCTTAGATCGGTGGACTCAGTCCGATGAGTTTATTTAGATCGATGAGCTTGGTCTGATGAGTTTACTTAGATCGATTAGCTCGGTCTGATGAGTTTATTTAGATCAATTAGCACTGTCCGATGAGTTCACTTAGATCAAAGAGCTTGTTCTGATGGGTTTACTTAGATTGATGCAGTTGGTCAGATGAGTTTAGTTAGATCGATGAGCTAGGTCTGATGAGTTTACTTAGATCAATTAGCTCTGTCCAATGAGTTTCCTTAGATCGATTAGCTTGGTATGAATAGTTCATCTAGATTGAAGAGCTTGGTCTGAGGGGTTTAATTAGATCAATGAGGTTCGTGAGATGAGTTTAATTAGATCGATGGGCTTGGTCTGATGAGTTTACTAAGATTGATTAGCTTGCTCTGATTAGATTACTTAGATCGATGAGCTTGGCCTGATGCGTTTACTCAGATCGATGACCTCGTTCTGATGAGTTTACTTAGATCAATTAGCTCTGTCTAATGATTTTACTTAGATTGATTAGCTTGGACTGATGAGTTTACTTAGATCGATGAGCTTGGTCTGATGAGTTTACTTAGATTGAAGAGGTTGTTCTGATGAGTTTACTTCGATCCATGAGCTTGGTCTGATGAATTTACTTAGATCAATTGGCTCTGTCCCAAGAGTTTACTAGATCGATTAGCTTGGTCTGATGAGTTAACTTAGATCGATGAGCTTGGTCTGATGAGTTTATTTAGATCGATGAAATCGGTCTGATAAGTTTACTTAGATAGATGGGCTTGGTCTGATGAGTTTAATTTGATCGAATAGCTTGCTCTGATGAGTTTACTTAGATCGAGGAGCTTGGTCTGATGAGTTTACTTAGATCAATTAGCTCTGTCCAATGAGTTTATTTAGATCGATTAGCTTGGTCTGGTGAGTTTACTTAGATCGAAGAGCTTGGTCTGATGAGTTTACTTAGATCGATGAGCTCGGTCTCATGAGTTTACTTAGATCGATG
>NW_007746257.1:6000-7264 GCF_000696425.1 Galeopterus variegatus | reverse complement strand
GATGAGTTTACTTAGATCAATTAGCTCTGTCTGATGAGTTTCCTTAGATCGATTAGCTTGGTCTGAGTAGTTCATCTAGATTGAAGAGCTTGGTCTGAGGAGTTTAATTAGATCAATGAGGTTCGTGTGATGAGTTTAATTAGATCGATGGGCTTGGTCTGATGAGTTTACTAAGATTGATTAGCTTGCTCTGATTAGATTACTTAGATCGATGAGCTTGGCCTGATGAGTTTACTCAGATCGATGACCTCGTTCTGATGAGTTTACTTAGATCAATTAGCTCTGTCTGATGATTTTAGTTAGATTGATTAGCTTGGACTGATGAGTTTACTTAGATTGATGTGCTGGGTCTGATGAGTGTACTTAGATCGAAGAGCTTGGTCTGATGAGTTTAATTGGATCGATGAGCTTGGTCTGATGAGTTTACTTAGATCGAGGAGCTTGGTCTGATGAGTTTACTAAGATCAATTAGCTCTGTCCGATGAGTTTACTTTGATCGATTAGCTTGGTCTGGTGAGTTTACTTAGATCGAAGAGCTTGGTCTGATGAGTTTACTTAGATCGATGAGCTCAGTCTCATGAGTTTACTTAGATCGATGAGCTCGGTCTGATGAGTTCACTTAGATCGATATGCTTGGTCAGAGGAGTTTACTAGGATCGATGTGCTTGGTCTGATGAGTTTACTTAGATCGATCAGCTTGGTCTGATGAGTTTTCCGAGATTGCTTCGCTTGGTCTGATTAGTTTTCTTTAATCGATTAGTCAGGTCTGATTAGATTTTCCGAGATCGATGAGCTTGGTCAGATTATCTTTCGGAGATCGATTCGCTGGGTCTGATTAGTTTTCCTAGATCGATCATTTTGGTCTGATTATTTTTCCTAGATCGATTAGTTGGGTCTGATTATTTTTCCTAGAACAAATAGTTGGGTCTGATTAGTTTTCCTAGATCAATTAGTTGGGTCTGATAATTTTTCCTAGATCGATTAGTTGGGTCNTTACTTAGAAACATGAGCTGGGTCTGATGAGTTTACTTAGATCAATTAGCCCTGTCCGATGTGTTTACTTAGATCGATTAGCTTGGTCCGATGAGATTACATAGATCAAAGTGCTCGGTCTGATGGGTTTACTTAGATCGATGAGCTTAGTCTGATGAGTTTACTTAGATCGATATGCTTGGTCAGAAGAGTTTACTAAGATCGATGTGCTTGGTCTGATGAGTTTACTTAGATCGATGAGCTTGGTCTGATGAGTTTACTTAGATTAATG
>NW_007746257.1:3319-5207 GCF_000696425.1 Galeopterus variegatus | reverse complement strand
GAGGAGCTTGGTCTGATGAGTTTACTTAGATCGAGGAGCTTGGTCTGATGAGTTTACTTAGATCGAGGTGCTTGGTTCGATGAGTTTACTTAGATCGATGAGGTTGGTCAGAAGAGTTTAGTTAGATCGATAAGCTTGGTCTGATTAGTATTCTGAGATCGATTTGCTTTGTATGATTAGTTTTTCTTGATCGATTAGTCAGGTCTGATTAGATTTTCCTAGATCGATTAGCTTGGTTTGATTATTTTTCTGAGATCGATTCGCTGTGTCTGATTAGTGTTCCTAGATCGATTAGCTTGGTCTGATTAGTTTTTCTGGATCAATTAGAAGGGTCTGATTAGTTTTTCTGGATCAATTAGTTTGGTCTAATTAGTTTTCCTGGATCGATTAGTTGGCTCAGATTATTTTTCCTAGATCGAAGAGCTTGGTCTGATGAGTTTACTTAGATCGAGGAGCTTGGTCTGATCAGTTTACTTAGATCGATTAGCTTGGTCTGGTGAGTTTACTTAGATCGAAGGGCTTGGTCTGATGAGTTTACTTACATCGATGAGCTCGGTCTCATGAGTTCACTTAGATCGATATGCTTGGTCAGAAGAGTTTACTAAGATCGATGTGCTTGGTCTGATGAGTTTACTTAGATCGAGGAGCTTGGTCTGATCAGTTTACTTAGATCGATTAGCTTGGTCTGGTGAGTTTACTTAGATCGAAGGGCTTGGTCTGATGAGTTTACTTACATCGATGAGCTCGGTCTCATGAGTTCACTTAGATCGATATGCTTGGTCAGAAGAGTTTACTAAGATCGATGTGCTTGGTCTCATGAGTTTACTTAGATCGATGAGCTTGGTCTGATGAATTTTCCGAGATCACTTCGCTTGGTCTGATTAGTTTTTTGATCAATTAGTCAGGTATGATTAGATTTTCCTAGATCGATTAGCTTGGTTTGATTATTTTTCCGAGATCGATTCGCTGGGTCTGATTAGTATTCCTAGATCGGTTAGCTTGGTCTGATTAGTTTTTCTGGATCAATTAGTTGGGTCTGATTAGTTTTTCTGGATCAATTAGTTGGGTCTGATTATTTTTCCTAGGTCGATTAGTTGGGTCTGATTAGTTGTCCTAGATCGATTAGTTGNTTAGATAAATTAGCTCTGTCCGATGAGTTTATTTAGATCGATGAGCTTGGTCTGATGAGTTTACTTGATCGAAAAGCTTGTTCTGATGAGTTTAATTAGATGGCTGAGCTTGCTCTTATGAGTTTACTTATATCGATGAGCTTGGTCTGATTAGTTTAATTAGATCAATTAGCTCAGTCTTATGAGTTTACATAGATCAATTAACTTGGTCTGATGAGTTTACTTAGATCGATGAGCTTGGTCTGATGAGTTTAATTTGATTGATGAGCTTGGTCTGATGACTTTACTTAGATCGATGTGCTTGGTATGATGAGTTTGCTTAGATCGATGAGCTCGGTATGATGAGTTTACTTCGATCAATGTGCTTAACCTGATGAGTTTACTTTGATCGATGAGATTGGTCTGATGAGTTTACTTAGATCGAATAGATTGCTCTATCGATGAGCCTGGTCGGATGAGTTTACTTAGATCAATTAGCTCTGTCTGATGAGTTTACATAGATCGATTAACTTGGTCTGATGAGTTTACTTAGATCGATGTGCTTGGTCTGATGAGTATAATTTGATCGATGAGCTTGGTCTGATGACTTTACTGTTATCGATGAGCCTGGTCGGATGAGTTTACTTAGATCAATTAGCTCTGTCTGATGAGTTTACTTAGATCGATTAGCTTGATCAGATGAGTTTTCTTAGATCGATGTTCTTGGTGTGATGAGTTTGCTTAGATCGATGAGGTCGGTCCATTGAGTTTACTTAGAT
>NW_007746257.1:0-1642 GCF_000696425.1 Galeopterus variegatus | reverse complement strand
GTCTGATGAGTTTACTTAGATCGATTAGCTTGCTTTGATGAGTTTACTTAGATCGATGAGCTTGGTCTGATGAGTTGACTTAGATCGAAAAGCTTGTTCTGATGAGTTTAATTAGATCGCTGAGCTTGCTCTGATGAGTTAACTTATATCGATGAGCTTGGTCTGATTAGCTTACTTAGATCAATTAGCTCAGTCTGATGAGTTTACATAGATCGATTAACTTGGTCTGATGAGTTTACTTAGATCGATGAGCTTGGTCTGATGAGTATAATTTGATCGATGAGCTTGGTCTGATGACTTTATTATATCGATGAGCCTGGTAGGATGAGTTTTCTTAGATCAATTAGCTCTGTCTGATGAGTTTACTTAGATCGATGTTCTCAGTTTGATGAATTTACTTAGATCAATGAGCTTGGTCTGATGAGTTTACTTAGATCAATGTGCTTAGACTGATGAGTTTAATTGGATCGATGAGCTCGGTCTGATGAGTTTACATAGATCGATTAGCTCGGTCTGATGAGTTNTCAATGAGGTTCGTGTGATGAGTTTAATTAGATCGATGGGCTTGGTCTGATGAGTTTACTATGATTGATTAGCTTGCTCTGATTAGATTACTTAGATCGATGAGCTTGGCCTGATGCGTTTACTCAGATCGATGACCTCGTTCTGATGGGTTTACTTTGATCAATTAGCTCTGTCTGATGATTTTACTTAGATTGATTAGCTTGGACTGATGAGTTTACTTAGATCGATGAGCTTGGTCTGATGAGTTTACTTAGATTGAAGAGCTTGTTCTGATGAGTTTACTTAGATCTATGAGCTTGGTCTGATAAATTTACTTAGATCAATTAGCTCTGTCCGAAGAGTTTACTTAGATCGATTAGCTTGGTCTGATGAGTTTACTTAGATCGATGAGCTTGGTCTGATGAGTTTATTTAGATCGATGAGCTCAGTCTGATGAGTTTATGTACATCAATGTGTTCGGTCTGATGACTTTACTTAGATCGAGGTGCTTGGTCTGATGAGTTTACTTAGATCGATGAGCTTGGTGTGATGAGTTTATTTAGATAGATGGGCTTGGTCTGATGAGATTAATTAGATCGAATAGCTTGCTCTGATGAGTTTACTTAAATCGAGGAGCTTGGTCTAATGAGTTTTCTTAGATCAAGGAGCTTGGTCTTATGAGTTTACTTAGATCGATGAGCTCGGTCTGATGAGTTCACTTAGCTCGATATGCTTGGTCAGCGGAGTTTAGTAAGATCGATGTGCTTGGTCTGATGACTTTACGTAGATCGATTGGCTTGGTCTGATTACTTTACTTAGATCGAAGAGCTTGTTCTGATGAGTTTAATTAGTTCAATGAGCTTGGTCTGATGAGTTTACTTAGATCGATAAGCTTGGTCTGATGAGTTTACTTAGATCGAAAGCTTGTTCTGATGAGTTTAATTAGATCGCTGAACTTGCTCTGATGAGTTTACTTATATCGATGAGCTTGGTCTGATTAGTTTACTTAGATCAATTAGCTCAGTCGGATGAGTTTACATAGATCGATTAACTTGGTCTGATGAGTTTAATTAGATAGATGAGCTTGGTCTGATGAGTTTAATTTGATGGATGAGCTTGGTCTGATGACTTTACTTAG
>NW_007746256.1:5344-13697 GCF_000696425.1 Galeopterus variegatus | reverse complement strand
TCATTATTTTTTTATGGCTGAGTAGTATTCCATTGTGTATATATGCCACATTTTCTTTATCCAGTCATCCATTGATGGACATTTAAGTTGGTTCTATCTCTTAACTATTGTAAATAGAACTGTGATAAACATGGGAGTGCAGGTTTCCCTTCCACATGATGACTTCCATTCATTTGGGTATATACTGAATAGTGGGATTGATAGATCGTATGGTGGTTCTACCTGTAGTTGTTTGAGGAAACTCCATACAGTTTTCCATAATGGCTGCACTAATTTAGAGTCTTACCAACAGTGTAGGAGGGTTCCCCTTTCTCCACATCCTCACCAGCATTTGTTATTCTATCTTTTTGATAGTAGCCAGTCTAACTGGGGTGAGATAATATCACAATGTGGTTTTGATTTGCATTTCCCTGATACTTAGTGATGTTGAGAATCTTTTCATGTGTCTCTTGGCCATTTGTGTATCTTCCTTTGAGAAATGCCTATTCAGCTCCTTTGCCTGTTTTTTAATCTGGTTACTGGTATTTTTATCATTCAGTTGTTTGAGTTCCTTGTATATTCTGAATATCAATGCTCTTGTCACATGCATAGTCACATGCAAATATTTTCTCCCATTCTGTAGATGGTCTTTTCACTCTATTGATTGTTTCCTTTGCTATGCAGAAGATTTTTAGTTTGACATAATCCCATTTGTTTGTTTTTCTTTTTGTTGCCTGTGTTTTGGGGATCTTACTCATACAGTCTTTGCCTAGTGCTACATCCTGAAGTGTTTCCTTTATGTTTCTTTCAGGAGTGTTGTAGATTTAGGTCTTTGTGAGAGGTACTAGTCTAATTTCATTCTTCTGTATTAGATGTGCCGTTTTCCCAGTGCCATTTATTGAAGAGGCTCTCCTTTCTCCGATGTATGTTCTTGGTGCCTATTTTTATTTGATAGCAAATAAGAAACAAGTGATGATTTTATACAGTGTTCCAAAAAGATAAATCTGGTTGCTGTATGAAAGACTGCATATTAGAAAATCTGAAAAATACCTAAGCATGTTGAATAAAATATAATAAACTTTCTCTCAAATACCAAGCTTGCAAGAAATTTAGGGAAATGCACAGGAGCCAAAAATAAATGAAGCTGAATCAGCACTCACTACCCCTCAGGGACTCTTGATCTTCCAGTTCTGTGCAGGGTCCAGGAAGCCCTGCATCCCTGCAAGATGGTGAGTTTGATCTAAGACACCTTCCACAACATGCCTAGTAAGCCTGGAAAATTAAGGGCTAATCTTCCAGTGAAAGAGCAGAGCAACAAAGAAAATCAGTCTACCAGCAAGGTGAGACAACGACAGACAGAACTGAGAACCTAGAAACCCTTACCATGCCTACATAAAGCCTTGTAATTGGACTAAACTAAAATTGCATGTTGTGAGATCTTCCCTGATATTTGTAGATTTTATTTTTTGAAAGTAGGTGATATGTATATGGATGATCATCAAATTGTTATTTCTACCTGTTCGTATGCCTGAAGTTTTTTGAGTTTTTTCTTTAATTACAGACAAATTTAAATATTTTAAAGGTACAGGGGATAATATGATAAACCCCCATAAAGTTATCACCAGGTTTCAACAGTAATCAACACATGATAAATCTTGCTTCTTCTAAAACCACACTCACTCTCTTCAATCCCAGAGTATTTTGAAGCAAGTCTCAAGTACTCTTTAATTTTATTCCATAAATGCTTCAGTATGTATCTCAAAAGGGTGTTGACTTTTAAAATGTCCGTATTACCATTCTAAACATGCACACAAATTAATATTAATAATGACTTCCTAACATTACCAAATATAAAAGCAATGGTCAAAATCTCCCAGCAGTTTCATAATTTGGTTTGGTTTGGTTTTTGCTTAGAGTTTGGTTGAGCCAGAATACATTTTACTGACATGCCTTTCAAGTTTTTAATCTATTTCTGCAACTCTTTCTTTGTTGAAGAAAATGGGATGTTTGTCCTCTAGTTTATCACATTCCAGATTTTTCTGATTGCATTGCTGTGCTGTCATTTCAGGTTTGCCTGTTTGTTTCAGAAAGAATATTTCATAAGAGGTGTTGTATATTTCCTACTGAATCACGTTAAGAGGTACACAGTGTCTGGCTGTCTTGTGTTAAGACTAATCAGTTGGTTTTGAAATTGTCAGCTTGATTTATGCATTACAATAATTCCCACTGGCTTTTTACTTTGTTGATCATTGCTTGGATCTATTTTTCCACTAATATTCTAAGAGCCCAGCCTTTCTAGTAAAAAGTAATAATAACTTTTTCAGCAAAAGTTTTTCATTACTCTGAGATACAGTACATACAGTAAGATTGAATTATTGCTTATTTCCCTTTATTTACAAGTTTTCAGGATAATAAGTTGTTTTTACAAGATCTTCCAAAAGTAACCAGAAGGATTTCTTTGAAGTATCAGATATCCCATTTGAGTATGTGATTACTACATTTTTTATGTGTTTCAATCCATTGTTCTGTAATTATTCTGATTGTATCTTTGATAGCTTTCTTATTTTTTGGTACAACAAAATATTCTAGGCTCACCTGGTGTACTTCCTTTCTGAAATCAGTAACCTTTTCAGGGAATTTAAAGACCACAATCCAGATAATTAGGAATGCTCATTGCTACTGCACTTGGCATTTTTTTCTAGGCCATTACAGTGGGCAGATTTAGCAAATACAAACATTTCTAAAACAGAAAATATGAGTTCTTACTGATATTTACAATTCAAATTTAGAATTTCAGGGGCTTTGTATAACTTCTTTCATTTATTTGTGTTGCATTTTCTTCAATGATAGAACTCTTGTTTACTAATAAATGTTTGAAATTTTATAAGTACAAGCACACACAAATATACAGAGAAGTGAATAACGAAAACTACTTACTGAAAAACCACTGAAAATAGTTTCTTAAATATTTCTCAAACAGTTTTTTATCCCATGTTCCAGTTTAACAAAGATAAAATTTTCCTATTTTTCTTTTACCGTATAAAGATTTTTATTTTTTTATTTTGACCAAAAAAATGAAAGATAGTATTGAAGAAAAAAAAATATTTTAAATATAACACAATGTAAATTTTAATATTGTGTACTAATCTAAGTGTTGAATCTGCTTACTTGGGGCAGGTTTTCCTATCTTGGTTGGTGAAGAATGTTTGTCTCCAGACTTTTTTTTATCATGTATATTTTTTGTTTAAAGTTTAAAATATATCTTTAAAATATTTATTTAACTTATATGGTACTATTTCTTCGAGCATAGGAATTAAAGAGATGAAATAAACAATATTTTAAATATGCACTTACATTTTTGATGGTGCAATAAACCTTTTTGCTCTCACTAAACACACACACACACACAGTAAATCATATTATTTAGGATTAATTTGTAAATATCTTACTAATCATGACAGCTACATGCTATCCTTAGCTAATAACTTGTTGACCTAAAAAGAAACAGAGACCAAATACTTATAGCAAGGATTTATTGAGCCGATATGATGACTGCAATCAGGGAGACACATAAATCAGGTATCCCTGAAACTGTGTTCCAAAGACAGCCAGCAGAGCTTAACATTTTATAATCACAAGAAAGGGGACAGGTCACAGGAGAGAGTGAAAAGGACAGCCCCATCTAATTACTTCATCAGGCTTTGTATTGGTTGTACATGACATAGGTGTGGGATTGTTATTAGGTTACATCCCACATACAGGGACCTAGGGTAAGGGTAATAAGAAGATTTTAGGTTATTTTGTGGCTTTCTGGCACCATTACAACTGCTTCTAAATAAAATGGTCTTATGGTAACATTTTTCAGAACAGGCAGACCTGATTACTGACTCATCCCAGATCTCCCAAGGCACTATAATTCAGCCGACCTGGTCAGAGCAGATTCTTTGGTTGTCAAACTCAAGGCACAATATGCACTTAAGGCAAATTTTAACCTCAACCAAAATGGAAATATCACTGTATTTCAAATAGTCTCCTCATTAATTTAATGTTTTACCACTTATGCTTTCTTGTCATATCTGGTTAGATTATCATCATGTCGCATTGCAGTGATAGTGACAAAGGGCTTAAACCAAGAATCAAAGTATCAGTTCTACCAATTTTTTCTTTGTTTGTGCTTAATTATTTATATCGTCTTCTGATTTTACTAGCTTTTTAAACATTTTACTTTGTGAGGGTTTGTTTAGTTAAAGCCAGAGAAAATAATCTATGAATTTATTTACCAGGGTACACCTCACCTAAAACCTAACGCGGGATTTTGCTAATAAACAAACAAGTGAGGGGACACTGTCCAACCCAGCTGGAGAAGGAGCTCTGCTTCCTGAGCATTGTCTGGTAACATCTGGGCAAGGCAGAGGGGCCGGTGTCAAGCCACATGTTATGTACTAGCAAAGTTTATATTCTTTTTCTATTTTGTTTTTGAAAACAGGGTAAGCATAAATAAGAAACAGATAGTCTAAATTGTGCTTCCTCCATGTGGATCATACTGTGTTCCCTCTTGGCTGTATGCATCCCTAAATTATAGATGTAGGAGAACACACCTGTATCATTCATTTTCATGGCCAAACCTCATAAAGCACCTTGTTCGTATGATACAAATGCCTCCACTTCCCTACCAATATTTTGACAGGACTTCCTAACAGGACACACATCACCCACACCACCTCTTGTCTTTACTTTCCGCTGAAACACACACGTGAAAATCACTGGATGGGAGGGTACCAGCAGAATTCCAGGAGAGAAATAAAGAGCTAGAAATATTTGAAAGGGAAGAGAATAAGAAGAGAGTATATGGTAGTATGTCTGACTTAACCTGGCTGCTGATTCAGTATGTGGGATCAAGGGAAAAAAAATCTACAAGTGTTGAAATTTCATAACCAGGTGCCTGGAGGATTGGGGTGAGGTAGTAGCCTAAACAGAAATAAGAATAGGAATGATTTAGGAGAGGAAAATGTCAATTTATTTTGGGGCACCAAGCCTTGTATCTGGGGGTCCACCTCAGTATTTAATTGAGGAAGTAAAACTGGATTTGGCAGGTGACTAGACCTGCAGATAAATATTTTGGGTTAGTTCACAGATTTGCAATAATGAAGGCATATAATAAAAAGATAATGTAGACACTGAAGAAAAGAATGAAAACAAAGAAAAAAAATCCTTTAGAGAATTATAATTTAAAGGTTGGGAGAAAAGAGAACATACACAGGTATAAAAGGAGCATCAGAAAAATGGTGTCATCAAGACAAAAAAAGGAGTTTCCACAAGAGGATGCGTAGTGATGTCCAATGTAGAAGGGAAATTAAAAAGTGTGAGAACTAATACACTCTATGTGGTACCTTCAATATCACTGCTTTATTTTTTTTTCTTTGAGAGAGAAAGAAATTCCCAGATAGAAGTATAGTTTTCAAGATAATAAACCAAAAGGGGGAAAGTATATGCAGATTTGTATTTAAAGCAGTTTGGCAGTGATAGGAAGAAAGGAAATGCAGATGGGTTTGACTTTCACTTGATAATTAATGAAAACAGTATAGCACTTCATCAGTTTTTTAAACTAAGAAAGATGTAGTACAATGTACAAATTAAAGATATAAAAAATATTAAAATAATTGTCGATAGGGCACTGATATAATATACATTCATTGTTTCAAATTCATATTCATATTTTCACATAAGATTCCTAAGGAGGAAAAGTATGCTGCTAATCCTGGGGCTTTTAGTAGACCCTAAGTGCTTTGCAAGCATGACACCTCTGTATTTACCTTAAACTTCATCTTCAGGTCCTAGGAATGGTGCACCAGCTGAGAAGGCAGTTCCAGGGGAAGCAACGAGGTCTGGAGTTCCTTATCACTTATATACTTTTTTTTTTTGTCTGGCAATGAGTGGCTTGAATCCACAGTAGCCAACATCTAGGGCTTGAGACCCTGGGTGGGGAAGGGATGCCCTTCAGTGCTGGCTTGACTGACCGGGAGCACTTAAGTGCATCACTGACCTCGCCACTCCTCATCCTCTGGTCTGGGGTGTGCAGTTTAAAAGCATGTGGAGCTTCCTTACCACATCCATGCTTCATTATCCGCTGGCGCATTGTCTACCCTGCAGCTTGTATGTGAAAATCTTACTGTAAGGCTTTTTAAATGATTAAGCAAAATAGGTGTTACATGTGTTTGTTAACAAAACTTACTATCTTTTCTTGTTTTTACTTTCCGGTGCTTAAAAACTAAGCGCTTGTATTAGTCCTGGCCTAACTGCTTTTTTAATTTTTTTTTTAATTAAAAAGAAAAAAGGGTGTTTTTCTATCTTAAATGCAAATCCAAAAGAGAGAGTCCCCAAAGATAAAGGTTTGGAGATTTGGACAGCAAAAGAGAGAAATTAATTAGACCATAGGCGTTTTGGACCCAAAGTAAGAAACATCTTAATCATAAAAGTTATCCCTGTGCCGAAAATATTAATGGAATGTGTACTAGAATAAATGATGCAAGGAATTATGAATAGGAGATGATACTTTTATATGAGATGTAGAGAAATAAGCAAGTATAGGTGTTTAGAAAATGTAACATATAATAGTTAGGCTAGTGATAAGACGATTTAATTGGGAATAAATTAAATCTAGAAGTAATAAACCATACACATGCATATTTTATAAAGAGGGTGATAATTCTGTGTGCTGTGAGTCTGCTTTTAGATACCCATAACTATAGTAACTCTAGTTCTTTTCCCAGACCTACACACTCAGGCAGCATGCATCTGCAACTGGCCTTCCAGAGTACAAGCATAAAACCTTGGAAGAATAAAAATCCTGCAAGTAAGCATTCCATTGATTGTTAAAAGCTAGATAGTTGACCCACACTAGCTTAAGCAAAAGGGGACTTTATTACGGGACTTAGCATGATATGCTAGGATGTGAAGTACTTTCAGGAACTCACAGGACATTTTCAGTTCTCTCTTGCTCTCTCCTCTCTATCTTGTTTTCCTCATCTTTTGCTTTTTCTCTGCCTTTAATTCTGTTCCTCACCGTGTCTTGAACTCATTTAGTTCTCCTGTTAAGTTTCTGTTTTCCTCCTTGTTGGAGGCAAGGTAAGAGACACAGATGTAGCCCACTGTATGCATATTTGTAATCCTGTCCTGGAGAACACAAATAAACTATAATCATCCTGATTTGACTTTCATGACCACCAACAGATCAATCATTCAGATCAGGTGGATGGCATCTGTGTTGATCAGAAGAAAAAAAAAAGACATCTACTAAATCTAAATACATAACATTTTTTTTTTTTTTTTTTTTTTTTGCTGGTACTTTAAGCTCCTATTAGCAATTTAGTTAGAAGTAGGTTACTCTCCTTTCCCAGTAGTGGCATTTGTCATTATGTTTTGGCAGCATGGTAAGGTTAAGGACTACTGATGTGTTCTAAGGAATTATCTACCTTAAGGGAAGTAGAAACTTGCTTTCTTGGCCTCCCTTGCAACTATGATGCAGTACGGTGAGCAGCATTCCAGTTTCCCTGAGATGGAGAGGCTTCCTAGAATTCAGAATTTTCATCTCTAAAATTGGTACAGTCTGGGGCAAAATAGGATGGTTGGTTACCCTGAGACCTGGGTGACCTGGCTGCTACCACTCGAACATACTCATATAATATCAGTTCAGAGGTGACCGATTTGCAGAAGAAGATGAGGCACAGAGTCTACTGTGGTGGGGATGGTGTTGAAGTCATTCAGTTCCCTGAGGCAACACTGGTCAGGACTTGCCCAGTATCACAGGCATGAGATATGATGTCTGTGCCCAGCAGCAGTAATCATGCTGTCACTTTCATTGGAGTGGTTCTTTAGTACAATTTGGGAACTGTTTGGCTCCCTAACTAGCATGCCTAGATCTCCAGCCACCTCAGATATTCCACAAACTCTCAAAGGTCCTTTAATATATTTCTTTCCTTCCTAATAGTGAAAGGATTTCCGATTTTTGTAACAAAGGGTCATGATCAATATACTGTGAGAACTGGAAAATCGGTTCCTCTGAGCCTCAGTTTCATCATCTGCAAGATGAGAATAATAAAGGCCTCCCTAGCTACCTTGCAAAGTTGCTGTGACTCTCAAAAGGGATGATATATGTAAAAATGCAATGATATGTAAAATTCTGTAAGTATGTTAGATAATTATTAAAGAATCTACCAGAAATGATGGAAAGATTTTTAAGTAGTCTGAAAAATAAATGTTTTAACTTCTTTGCAAAATATATCTTAAATGGGCCGGCCCGGTGGCGCACTGCTACAGTGCGTCGCTTGGGAGCACGGCGGCGCTCCCGCCGAGGGTTCGGATCCCACATACAGAC
>NW_007746256.1:0-1017 GCF_000696425.1 Galeopterus variegatus | reverse complement strand
AATTGGAATGATAAGCAGTCAATGACTTCTACATCTAACTACTACTGATATGTCTTAGCCCCAAGTTTAGGCAGTGGAGGTATAGAAAGAGATAGTAGGCAGCCCCTGACCTAAGAAGTTTACATCGTAGTACACATAGTTTGGCTTAATCTGTTTATTTAACAAAGGAGAAGAAAAAGATATAAAACAAAGGGGAAAAAAGTAAATTATTATCTCTTAGCATTCATTACCACACATTACAAAAACTTAGATTTGTGTTTTTGAATTCCATTAGAACTGTTCTGAATTCCTTTCTTTTTGATTCCAGCCACAGCTCTACTTAGACTGCTTTTGATCCTAGGCAAATCCTTTCTATGTATGGTCTGGATTCTCATCTCTGGGGTCCTCTTCAATTTCAACATTCTAATACAACATGTAGTGTGCATGTATGAGTATATATGAGTTTTGTATATCTTCAAACTTTCTAAGTCATATTTATTTTTTTCCTGATCCTGTTTCCCTTACTATTTCTATTCAAAACTTTCTAAACTGCATTTGAGCAGTTATTCTGACTATATGTTCGATCTCAATAAAACTATGCCTACACTAATGTTTGTACTAATGTTTGTTTCCTGATGACTTCTATAAAAAACAAATATCCTCTGAAAATAGTTGCTTTTCTCTTTTTACTACATAAACCCTAGTGCAGCAATTTTTGGCTGATTTTGGTAAAAAAGTAGTTTTAACACTTAAAACCTTAAGTTTGATTTTCCCGCAGTCTTATATTGTAGGACAGATGCTACCTAAAGAAATGAGATTTCTACTTATGTGAATAAAATAATACATTTTATTTGAGATGTATTCTTGAATTTATATCTCTTAGCTCAAAGGATACAATATTTCTGTTTGAAAGGTCTTAAGATGAAAACATACATTGAGGCATCCAGCAAGATTGTTCTAAAGGCAAAATCAAAATGACGTGACTAAATTATTGCAGAAATGGGAAGTTTCTACAATTCTCTACATGGTAATTTAAAA
>NW_007746255.1:2761-13673 GCF_000696425.1 Galeopterus variegatus | reverse complement strand
ACATGATGGTTTGATATATAGAGTGAAATGGTTACTACAGTCAAGCAAATTAACATATTCATCCCTCACAGTTACCCATTTTTTCCCCCATTTATATGTAGAATCTAAAAAATTAAATACATAGAAGCAGAATAAAACAGTGTTTACCAGGGATGGGGGGAAGGGAGGAAATGTATGAGATATATGTCAAAGGGTACAAAGTTGCGGGCACTTATGATGAATAAGTCTGGCCATCTAGGGTACAACAGGAGGAGACTCTCGCAATTTTTGCTGAGAGAGTAGATTTCAGGTGCTCTTGCCCCACACACAAAAGAAGAGTTTTATTTTTAAGCAGCTCTATGCTTCCAAAGGGTTCCAAGCCCTTCCACATGTTGGATTGTCTGCAGCCATAGGAGGAGGGACGCCTCCAAGGAAACGGAATCTCTCCTGGGAAACCCACTGCAGGAGGAGCTAGAGACACGGCACAACAGGACAAGTGGAACAGCAGCAGCGGCGCCACCTGGCTCTGAGCCCCAGAGACTGACCAAGGGCAGCTGTTGCCAAAAGATACAAAAGATAAGTCTCCCCCACCATAGGGAACAGTAGAAGGAATGAGGCAGGAAAGAAAGGCCGGCACAGAGAGGGACGGAGCAAGAAGACACACACACAATGAAAGTGAATAACACCATGAAAAGCACTGCTGAAACATTTTACCCAGAAGGGAAAGCCCTGACCAGACATCAAAGAAGACAGCAAAGCCTCCGCCCTTTCCAATTCCTCAAGAGTAAACAAATTTCCTCTGCACAATACAGGACCTGCCATTGCATCGCACAGGGCGGCTCCATCAGAAAAATAAACGCTGCATTAAATAAAAAGCCCCTAAACATGGGAGCGAGATTCTTATAAAAACTGTTGGTAGACAGTTTTTACAAGAATCTCTATCCTGGACCTTCAAGGTGCCCCATTACAGAGAAAAATCCTAGCAGAGTCAATAAATGCTTCTGGGGGAAACATTTATGGAAAGAAGAAACATGTTTCTAGCAGTTTATGGACAGTAAAAAAGCGAGTGGGGCTGTAAAAAGGAAGTGACTATGGTTGGGCAGCAAGCAGCCTTCTGTGACATGAAAACATTTCCAATCCCAGATCCAAATGCTAATTCCAAATGCTAATACTCAAAGCATGTTTAGCTTCAAGGTCACAGCACTACACTGTACTCAGAGGGCGTCTGATTAATCATTTAACTTGGACCTGCCATAAAATCATAGTACTTCAGAGATCTTGTCTACTTCCCTCGCTGTATAGATGAGATCATGTACTCTAGAGTCAGCCCTGGAAAACGAGCTAAATAACTAATGCTTACTGAGTACATGTTATATGCTAGGCATTATGCTAATTCACATGCATTCTCACACAATACTGGACAGACAAGCAAGTAAAGATCGAGAGAACATGAGATTTGCTGAGGATTAGCCAGCTAAAAAATGATAAAGTCAGGGTCTAAGCCTGCTCGTTCTGGTGCTTGAACCCAGGCCCTCAGGTGCTTCTCCAGTCTGCTGCTCAGGACTCTCTCCCTCACACACTGCCTCGCACTTCTGTGATGGTTAATTTCATGTGTCAACTGGGCTAGGCCACTACTGTACTGAGATACTTGGTCAAACATTATTCTAGATGTTGCTGTGAAGGTATTTTTAAAATGAGATTAACATTTAAATCAGTAGGTTCTGAGTCAAGGAGATCACCCTCCATAACGTGATGGGCCTCATCCCATCGGTTGAAGGCCTTAATAGAAAAAGACTGACTTACCTGGAGAGAGGGAATTATGCCAGTAGGTGGCCTTCAAACTCAAACTGCAAACATTTCCTGGGTCTCCAGGCGGCCTGCCTATACTGCAAAGTTTGGATTTACCAAGCTTCCGCCATTGCATGAACCAATTCTTTAAAAATAAATCCATCCATCTCTCTCTCTCTCTACACACACACTCACGCTCTCTCTCTCTCTCTCTCTGTCTCTCTCTCTCTCACACACACACACACACAGTTGGCCCTCCATACCTATGGGTTCAGCATCCAAGGATTCAACCAACTGCAGATCAAAACTGTCATGTACAGACATTTTTTTCTTGTCATTATTCCCTAAACAATACAGTATAGCAACTATTTCCACGGCATTTACACTGTACTAGGAATTACAAGCAATCCAGAGATGATTTGAAGTATTTGGAAGGACGTGTGTAAGTTATATGCAAACACTATGCCATTTTATACTAGGGACTTGAGCATCGGCAGATTTCGGTATCCACAGGGGGTCCTGGAGGAACCAATCCCCCATGGACACTGAGGGACGACTGTATATTCCTAACATGATTTCCATCACTCCACAGGCCACATCCTCATTTACACGAGGCAGGGGGAGCCCCTGCTGCTTCCCTTACTCAGCTGGAATGCCAATACGATTTATAAAGACTAATTACATCGATTAATTCATTTTTAATTACAGATTCCAACCCATGCTTGACCTTCTCACAGAGAGACACTCAGTGCTCTGACTATCTTAACCTTGAAGAAGCTATAATGGAACTGACAGGTTTTCCTAAAAAGGACCCAGATATTTCTACATGTAGAATACCAATTACATTCTTCTTAGGGAGAGTGATATATGGAAGAGACCAGGCAGCTGAGATCTTACGTATACTAATGTGATAAGAAAATTATATCCAAAGAACTAGGTAATAAAAAGGAGAGATAAACATAGCTGGTGGGCCTGTTCTCTCCGTGCTGACCATCTGTTAAGGCCAAAGGTGTGCAGCCACGTTGGTCTCCACCTGCAGCCATGGTCCCCATCACTGCCTTCACATCAGTGCTCTTCCCAGCCTTCAGCTCTCACCCTCCATGCTTTATCCCCTCCATCCTACCTACTCCCCCCATCCCCAGTGTCATCATTCCTCACCAAGGGGGAGTTTAAAAGTCACTTCCTGCTGAATCTCTACTCAGTCTCCACATTCATTTTGGCACAGAATAAGCATTTAATAAATGCTTGTTGACAATGACAAAAACATATGCACTCTTGGCCACACTTACTCAACAATTATATCATGCTAGGAAGTCCCTACCCTCCCAGAGCCGATACTCCACTCAAGATAGAGGACAGTATGGTAGGACCCCCCTTATCTGCGGGGAATATGTTCCAAGACCCCCAGTGAATGCCTGAAATGAGGGATAGTGCCAAACCCTAATATATACAGTGCTATGTATGTTTTTTCCTATACATACATACCAATGATAAAGTTTAATTTATAGATTGGGCACAGTAAGAGGTTAACAATAACCAATAACAGAACACTTACAACAATATGCCAGCATCACTACTCTTGCACTTGGGGGCCATGTTAAGTAAAATAAGTGTTACTTGAACACAAGCACTGTGATATCCCGGCAGTCTGATCACTGAGATGGCTACTAAGTGTCTATCGGGTGGGTAGCACATTCTCATACAGCACGGATACACTGGACAAAGGATGGTTCACATTCCGGGTGGTAAGTAGCAGGATGGCTCAAGATTTCACTACAACGGTGCACAATTTAAAACCTATAAATCGTTTATTTCCAGAATTTTCCACATAATATCTTCAGATCAAGGTTGACTGTAGGTAACTGAAACCATGGAAAGTGAAACCACCAATAAGGGGGGACTACTGTACACGTATGTCTGGTACACAGTGGGCTAAATGTTAATGTTAACAGCATCAGGCAGGAGTAAAGAGAATACAGAAACCCAGAAAAGTGCACAATTTAAAACCTATAAATCGTTTATTTCCAGAATTTTCCACATAATATCTTCAGATCAAGGTTGACTGTAGGTAACTGAAACCATGGAAAGTGAAACCACCAATAAGGGGGGACTACTGTACACGTATGTCTGGTACACAGTGGGCTAAATGTTAATGTTAACAGCATCAGGCAGGAGTAAAGAGAATACAGGAACCCAGAAAAAACATATTTAAGTTTTCTAGAAGGAGAAGGAAAAAGGATGGGAGACTGAGAGCTGGAAGTCAAGCTTCCCAGAAGACATGATGCTGAGACCGAAGGATGTATAGGACGTCTGCATGGAGGTGAATGCAGGCACCCTTGGCAGAGAGAACAGCATTAACAAGGGCTGGAAGATACTTGATACATTCAGGGCAGGAAGGAGCTCAGGGCACAAGGGGAAGAGTGGGAGAAATAAGACTGAAAAGGACAGAAAGTGATCACTACTTGAATCCCCAGGACTCCCCACAGAGAATCCTCCCCAGCATCACAGGAAATCACATCAACCCACCCCACACAGCAGACCCTGCAGGGGCTGAAAGTGGAAGGAGAGAGTAGCTCCCACTGCAAGCAGGAAATAAGACCTACACCCCCATGTTGTCTACTTGAAACACTATCCAGGCAGTTTGTCTCTCCAAAAAGCCAAACTATACAATCCTAACCTCTCCGGCTGGCAGCCAAGTGGTTGGTTCTGATTAGGTACTTGGATTAGATCAAGCTCCTCAGATAGAGTTCTGTGCTAATAATAGAGTTCAAAAATTCAACTTCTGGGCACTCTCTCTGTGTCCAACCCCTTCTACTCCAGGAATAAGTGGCTTCTCCAGAGAAAATGCCCTTTACTTTTGGGTCGGAATTTCTTTGTATGAATATATACTGGCTGCCATTGTGACTGTGGGTTTGAAAGCTTAGAGACTTAGGCTACGGCTCTCTACCAACAAGGGGGGAGGATACCAAAGAAGAGTTAGTAACTCAAGGCATCAATCTTCTCCAGCTAGCAGTTCTGATGGCAAATACTCCAATTCAGAAGTGAGCAGTAAAGCAGCCAGCTATAGGTCTCATATAACCTCCATACAAGATTTATAGGGAACTATCAGCATTATTATCTACCAATTGACCAGCAAGGATATGTAAAGTATTTGCCAAGGTCCATTTCTAACTCTGTTTTATCTCTAAGCCCCAGATCACAGAGATGGAAAAATTTTAAGTTTACATTACTTTAGTACTACGATCTGCTATAAACTAGGGCACACAGCAAAAGGCAAGGCTCTACCTATGTGACAATATTTTATTAATCAAGATCACTGAGATGTTTGCATTAGTAATAGGGTGCCACTATTTAATAAATATGAGTAAATCAAGAGAGAAGTAAGGTAATTCTCTATGGTCACATAGAAACTGAGCACTAGAATGAAAGTAATATCAGGTTTTTGAAATTTATGACTAATACACAGTCATGTGCCACATGTTTCAGTAAATGACAGATTGCATATATGATGGTAGTCCAATAAGATTATAATACTATATCTTTTCTGTGTTTAGGTATGTTTAGATACACAAATACTATTGCATTACAGTTGCCTACAGTATTCAGTATAGTATCATGCTGTATAAGGTGTGCAGTCTAGGAGTAACACGTTATACCATATAGCCTAGGTGTGTAGTAGGCTATCCCATCCAAGTTTGCATAAGTACACTCAATGATGTTTGCACGATGTTGAAATTGGTTCTCAGAATGTATTCCCATCATTAAGTAATGCATGATTGCATATCCAAAGTATAAAATTATAAAGGTATATATAGTGAAAAGTAAGTCTTCCTGCCGCTGCAGGCACCCAGTTCCTTTTCCCTGGATGAGCCAGCCACCAGTTTCTTGTGTATTCTCGTGGAGATATTCTATGAATAAACGTTTGTGTGTGTGTGTGTATAAATAGTAGGGTACTTCAAAAAGTTCACAGAAAGATCCATATTATCTTTTAATTCTATTTTTCCATGAACTTTTTGAAGTACCCTCATATATGCATACATATGCACACATTTATCATATTTTAATATAATCGGTAGCATACTGTATCTAAAGTTATAAATCTTGATTTTTAAAAAATGAACAAACAATCTTGAAGACAGTTTTATACTGGTTCACTGAGAACTGAGTCAATGACTATGCAGTATTCCATTAATTTTACCATAATTTATTCAAAAAGTCCCTTCTTGGGCCAACCCCGTGGCTCACTCGGGAGAGTACTGCACTGGGAGCGCAGCGACGCTCCCGCCGCGGGTTCGGATCCTATATAGGGATGGCCGGTGCACTCACTGGCTGAGCGCGGTGCGGGAGACACCAAGCCAAAGGTTGCGAACCCCTTACCGGTCACAAAAAAAGAAAAAAAAAAAAAAACCCAAAAAGTCCCTTCTTGCTATTTCCAATCCTTTGGTTTTATAACAAATTCTTTGCTTACATAACCTTATATATGCATCATTTCATACATGTATGGGGCTACCTGAAGAATACATTCTTAGAAGAGAATTCGAAGGTAATGAAGGGGTCAAAAAGCATGTGAATTTTCAAATGTGATAAGGATTTCCACACTGTTTTCCATAGAGATTCTACCTTTAGCAAATGTTAAATTAATATATTCATCTGGAACTATTTCTCAGTCTCTATTGTGATCCATTCAGGCACTTAGTCATGTATTGGTATAGTTTTACCTATTACAGCTTTATAATATGTTTTTGTATCTGTAAAGCTACTCCTCTGTCACCACTCATCTCTTTCTGAATTTTTTCTATTCTTTTCTTTTTATTTTTACATATTTATTTTAAAATAATAACAGCTAACATGTATTTGATGCTTACTATGTGCCAAGCACTAGATTTGGCTCTTTAAATGTACCAGCTGGACTAATTATGATAATAATTCTGTTAGGTAGAGAACTCAGCCATTTTTTTTTTTTTTTCCTTTTTTTTTTTGGCTGCTGCAAACATTGGATTTCCCTGAAGCTCCCAGAGATCAAGGGCTACGTTGACATGGGGCTTGGAAGCCATGGCCTAGATGGCAGAACCAACCAATACTCAGCGTCCAAGTCCCCTGGAACACCACTGGCAGCCAACTTAATTTAAGATGAGCCTTTTCCAGCCTAATTCTAAAGACATCACTCACTTGGGTCTGTTCTGTGGCTACTTCCTTTCTTCTGTTTTGCTATTTAACCTCTTTCTTTAAGAGCCCAACAAGAGAGTCTGACCCTAACTCCCAGCATTCCGATACTTTACTAGGAGAGAAGGGGAGAGGACAAAGAAGCCTGTTCCTGGACAGAGTCATAAGCAGCCCCAACAGGCTTGAAGAGGAACCACATGCAAAGTTTTCAGGGCACGGTCTCAAAGGTGGATAATTGAGTGTAATTTGATAGTCAGTCAGCTTTCCCCTTCTCCCAAGGACTAAAAATGAGTGAAATGTGAAATACGGAATTTCAGAGTTCAGACTGGAAAAGCTCAACACAGTTTCTCTTACCCTAGTCGTCCTCAAACATCACATCACCACAGACTGTAATTTACTTAATTTGTCACTGCCACCCTGTACCCAAGCCTAACATTAACTGTGTTTTGGATAATCTGACTTAAGGTCAGCTGTGACCACCTGGTGACATCCTACAGTCCACTGATCACATACAAAACCCCCAAGATAAAGTCAGCGTCAAGCAGAACTTCTCATTAGCATGAGATAGCTGGTATTACACTACAAAACTGATGCCCAGTGTTTTGATAAGCCTTCAAGGCCTTGTGGAGAGTAAATGTATGCTTCATTTATGCTTCTCATAATATTGAAATCAGCTCACATTACATTACTATCTCCCTGAACCCCTAGGGACCTTAGAACCGCATGTTTTGAACTAGTGCTCTTGCCCATTCTCTGTGAGATGTAACTTCCAAAATTGCTGCCCTTGCTATTCCTTAAGCCTGGTGTCACTTCTGTGTTCCTTCTTTTTATTTCAGGCCAGAGCATCCACGTTAATATGAAAAGGCATCTTGGCCAATCATTATCCACATGTCTGTTTCAGATCTCAGTCTCCTTTTGCTCCTCCTGACATTCTCAACTCAAGCCACCTCCTAGAAGTGACTGCCGTATAGCTCAAATCACTCAGCCCATTATGCCAACCCCAGAGAGATGTTCTTAACTGATCTCTCACCTAGATCATCCTGACATGTCTGGGTGATAAGAACCTTAAGTTAAGTGAAGCAGGAGGAGATGGGTAACTTCCTTAGTCAGAACCTCTGTCCTCTATGTTCACCCTTAACTTCCTCCTGTGTCCAAAGGGCAGGCCTAGGCCCTTTTTCACAATACAGGCTTGCAGTAGCTAAGAGACAACTGTTCTTTCTGCACAGGAAGCTGAGAAGCAGTAGGCATCGGTCCTAAGCAAGAAGCCCCTACCCTTCCCATTCCCAAAACATATAAAAAGATGCAATTTAGAGGGCACAGTACTAAGGCCAAGCACACCCCTGCCTTCCACATCCCGTTTGGCAAAGCCAGGAAGCTCAACTCTCCGTGAAAAAGGAGAAGAAAAGGCTGCTCTGCCCAAAAGTGTTATTCCCATGGGCTCCTCAATTTTTTTTTTGTCTTTTTTTGTGACCGGCCACACCGTGCTCAGCCAGTGAGCGCACCGGCCATCCCTATATAGGATCCAAACCCGCGGGCGGGAGTGCTTCTGCGCTCCCAGCGCCGCACTCTCCCGCACTCTCCCGAGTGCGCCATGGGGTCGGCCCAATTTTTTGGTTTGTTTCTATTCTCTTTACTAGAATGAGAGAGAGAGAGAGATGCCTTTGGTTAATCATTTACAGCAAAGCTCAGTACTAGTTTACCAAACCTTAGGTTAGGCTTTATTCTGCCTACCAAGTATACCCAGTGTCAATTATACAGAACCCTTCCTCCTCCCATCCTCTCTGACATTTGCAAATTTCTCTCTCCTAGGCATCTATAAAAGAGGCAGAAAACATAAACGTTTTAGGTTCTAGAATTAAAATATGGTAAGTCTAGATTATGTGTCGAGATTAGGCGTTTAATTTCATTACTTTCTTATCTTACATAAATTAACCCAGATATCTTATACAGAATAAGAATCTGTCTGCAAAGACTGAGTTAGTCTTTTCTCATATGTGTCATTCCTACAGTACAGACTCAGCTTCCGCCTTTAAAATATACACGTTACATAGGAAACTCCAAACTCACTATTGTGTCTGTTCCTATGAAATCTCAGTTTTCCTAAGGAGGACATGTTACAAATCCCACCATATCTGTAAATAACAGACACATCCCCTAACCAGCTTTTAAAATGATATTAAAAATTTAAAGGTCATCAAACAAGTGTTCCTGATCTATGGGATTAGACAGGGGTAGGGATCAGATTTTTAAACTTTATCTTCAAAAGCAAGAACTCAGATTTAAATAAGAGGACAGAGCTGGTGGGACATGACTTTACAGAGGACCTGCATTTCTTGAGTGTCACAAAAGATGACAATGAATGATGGGTGACACTCAGAATTGAGCATTTTAGGAACCTAGGCTGTGGCTCAAATCTCTATTCTGCCACCTTTACCGAGGACAGACATGTGGAACATACCTCAGGTTCAAGCAACTGTTTGTAAACTCAAAATGATTGCAAGGAAGTAGGCTGGTTTTCATGCTTACTATTTATACTGTTTCGTTCTTACATTTTAGTACATTTACTAGGATCAGCAATTGACCCAACCTCTATCTGATTCCCCTAAAAGTAGAAAATGCAGACTTTAGGTTTACTGGTCCTGCCTTTTCTGTGTTGAAAGGGGCATCCCGCCTCTCTCCAGCCTCCCGTTTCCTTACTGTCCTCCCTTTACCACAGTTGTTCTATATTTCTGTAAATTCACTGAAAAAGTGAATTAGTGATGTCTCTATAGCATCTCCTCTGCCACAAAGAGGAATAAATATATGGATAACATATATGACAGCACCTCCCACAGTGCTTGGGATATATGCTCAAGAAATGTTGTATTCAGAATGTAGAACTCACCGTACCACAGGCAATTAAAACAGAAAATAAGTAGTAGTTCAGGAAAGGCTGGAATTATTTCATCAATAACAGAAATAAAGATACTGAGGGAATCACCTCTTGCATACATAGCATCGAAAGGACTTTGCTACCATTCCCTCCCCTCTGCCCCCACCACCCCACCTCTCCATCCTCTAGCATCAGAGGAAAAGCCCTGGGCCAAATGGATCTTTGGTCTGAGCTAGTATGATGGTTTCAATGTATAAGAAAGTTGTCAAATAAGAGTTCTAGATTTGCACACTCAGTACT
Source organism: Galeopterus variegatus (assembly GCF_000696425.1). Classification (NCBI taxonomy): domain Eukaryota; kingdom Metazoa; phylum Chordata; class Mammalia; order Dermoptera; family Cynocephalidae; genus Galeopterus; species Galeopterus variegatus. The sequence goes on along the minus strand of NW_007746255.1, from coordinate 3,571 downwards.
AATCATTTCATTTCAATTTATGCTTTACTCCTCTTTAATGTAAACATTATGTTTCCATTCATAGTAAAAGGACAGAGTAGCATGTTTCACGAGCCCTCTGCACCTGAACACATAATCAAGCTACCCTACCTGCTTTACAGAAGGACTCCAAACACATGAAAGAACCGCCCTTCTTGTCTACCACACCAGGAGTTAGAAGGAGCTGGATGGCTCTGAATTCTACTCATAAATGGCCATGTGAGTTGAAATGCCCCTTGACCTTTTTGGGTTCTCCTTCCTTCACCGGTGAAAAGTCTACTTTTATAGGACTCTATACAAGAACCCCGTTAGGGGGACAATTACTTGAAGGTGGCTAGTAGGGGCAACCTGAACCTGCCAGGACTGTCCCTCCCCCCATCGGCTTTCTGCACAGCCATGTGGGCTCCTGCCCCTGCTAGATCTACCCCACTTGGTCACCCCATCTTCCAGCCTTCTAGGCAAGAAAACTAGTTTTGCTTGGTACCCTAAAATGTAGGAATCATACGTGCTGGGGCTTAAGAAGCTCTGTCTGAACTGTGGTAAAGAGAACTTAAAAAGAAAAAAAACCTTGCAGGAGGTTTTATGAATACTTCTTCTTTGGGTTTCCTAGGTCCCCTTGAAGCAGTTGCTTCAATCTCATGACCACAAACAGGCCTTTGGAAATCAAAGTGGAGGTTTAAAGACTGAAGGCAGCAAGGCAGAAACCAGAACAAACAAGTGAAACATTGGGAAGGAAGCCTTTTTGAGTTCCAAGATTTGGCCATTCTCTGGAATTTACTAGATTTTTTTTTT
>NW_007746255.1:0-1040 GCF_000696425.1 Galeopterus variegatus | reverse complement strand
TTGATTTAACATATAATCTTGGGCACTGTCCTGAATGTCACTGTCCTAGGAAAAGCTCTCTAATTCACAACTTATGGAGGAGATTAAAGGAGCTGTCAGATAAGCAAGGGAAGTGAAGAGTGTAAGTACAAAATGCAAGGTGTATATGAAGATGACGGTGACAATGGCAACAAGAAGAGAAGGGAAAAGAAGAGTGGGCTCACTTTTGGCAAGTAAGGTTTTTTATTAGTCTACCAGCTTTCTATTCTACTCTAGCTTATCTCCTTTCCCCCATATCTTCTGGGCCCTTAAGAATTGCCTGCTAAGTGCTTCTGAATTCCAGGGAACTGAAGTCCATGAAATCAGCTATAGGACAGCTCACAGATTTATAGTCCTTCTCATCTGTCACAGCAATAAAATGTAGTGCCCTTATCTTGACCTTAACTATCATAGAATCTCAACAAAAACAGAACTGAATGTCATGTTTCTTTAATGTATTAGCTTTTTTTCCCTAGAAGCTTATTAACATATTTAGCTTGTAGCCATCAAATGATTACAATCTATGGAATTTGCAATGCTAAAGCATGAAAATATATTTATATTTGGACTTCTACACACAGGAGGATCCAAGTTGCTGAGGCTCTTGGATCCTTAAATGGCAGATGAGTTAGGTTTTTGTCCAACAGTTTATTTAATGACCTTAGTTATATAATCTGATCAAGGCAATGCCTTGGACACAAGAACATCGCTCATTATAGGGAAATTTTAGTTTCAAAATGCATATGATTTTCAACATTGACTGGACATAGTACATCTTAAATTTTCCTATAGACTGCTGGGTCTTTTTCTTTCCTTTCGTTTTCTTTTTTTCTGCTCTGCTAGCCCATGAAACACAGTACCATAGATAAAAGAAGACTGAATTATAACCTCAGTGCTGTCAGTAACCAGCTAGTTAACCGTGGACAAGTTAATTCTCATTTCTAGGTACCTGATTTCCTCATCCATTAAGAGAAAGATTTGGACTAGATGAATTTTTTTTTTTTTTTTTTTTTTTTTTTTTT
>NW_007746254.1:33826-34719 GCF_000696425.1 Galeopterus variegatus | reverse complement strand
CCTATGAGTGGAATTGCTGAATTAAAATGGTAATTCCATATTTAACAGTTTGCAGAACTGCCAAACTGTTCTCTAAAGTGTTTGCCCCATTTCAGCTTCCCACCTGCAATGTATGAGAATTCCATTTTCTCCATATCTTTTTCAATTCTTGTATCTGTCTTTTTTGTTTTACCCATCCTAATAGGTCTGAAGTGGTATGGCATTATGGTTTTGATTTTGCATTTCCCTAACTGCCAGTGATGTTGAGCATCTTTCCATGTGCTTATTGGCCATTTGTGTACCTTACTTGGAGAAAGATCTATTCAAATTCTTACCTGTTTTCAATTATTTCTCTCTCTCTGTGATATATATATCACTTTAGCCTTGAATTGTAAGAGTTCTTTATTTTCTGGATGCTAGTTCATTATCAGATCTCTAATTGCCCAATGATTTCTATCATTCTCCAGATTGTCTTTTAACTTTCTTGATTGCATTTTTTGCATTAGTGTTTTTAATTTTGATAAAGTCCGATTATCTGTTTTTGTTGTAATTGTTACTCATACTTTTGGTGTTGTATCTAACAAGGTTTTGCCTACCATGAGGTCATGAAGATTTACTCACATGCTTTCTTCTAAGAATTTTATAGTTTTAGCTCTTACATTTAGGTCTGTGGTCCATTTTTAATTCATTTTTCTNTGGTTATGTAAGGATTAAATGCATCTTAAACATAAACTGAATAAAAATTTTAATTGTTTGATAAGATATTATTCACATACCATCTAACTAGCCCATTTAAAGTGTATAATTTAATGGCTTACAGTATATTCAGAGTGGTGCAACCATAACCACACACAGTTTGAGAATATTTTCATCACCCCAAAAAGAACCTCATTCCTATAAGCAGTCACTTCCTA
>NW_007746254.1:31413-31845 GCF_000696425.1 Galeopterus variegatus | reverse complement strand
TTTTGGTATCTGTATCCATAGGGATATGAGTTTGTAGTTTTCCTTTCTTGTGATGCCTTTGCATTTGGTTTCAGAGTTTTTTAGAAAATGAGTTGAGAAGTTTTCCTTCCTTTTCTATTTTTGAAAGAGTTTGTGAAAATTGATATTAATTCTTTCTTAAATATTTAGTAAAATTTAGCAGTAAAGCCTTCTGGGTCTGGGCTCTTCTTTGTGTGATGTTTTAATATTTCTAATTTAATCTTTTTACTTGTTATAGGTCTGTTCAGATTTTTCTATGTCTCCTTAAGTGTGCTTTCATAGTTCATGTCTTTATTGGAAACTGTCCTTTTCATGTAGGTTAACTAATTGATTAGTATAGAGTTGCTTATACGACTTTCATACAAGCTTTCTGTTTTATCTAACATTGGTAGTAATGTCTCCTCTTAAGTTGCT
>NW_007746254.1:28852-29526 GCF_000696425.1 Galeopterus variegatus | reverse complement strand
ACTTCCATGTATTTGTGAATTTCAAACTTTTTTTTGTTATTATTTCTGATTTTTTCTATTATATTGAAGAACATACTTTGTATAAATTTAAACATTTCAAATTTATTAAGGCTTGTATTAAGGCCTAGCATAAGGTCTATCCTAGAGAATGTTCCATGCACACATGAAAAGAATGTGTATTCTACAATTGTTTTCTTTAGCATTCTAGACATATCTATTAGGTCTAGTTGATTTTAGGGCTGCTCAAGTCTTCTATTTTCTTGTTGATCTTCTGTGTAGTTGTTCTGTTCATTATTGAAAGTGGGGTATTGAATTCTTTAACTATTATTATTGAATTGCTTATTCCTCCCTTCAATTCTGTCAGTTTTGCTTCATATATTTTTAGGTTCTGTTGTTAGGTACACATGTGTTTTTAACTGATATGTCTTCCTACTGGGTTGACAATTTTATCATTATCAATTCTCCATTTATCTCTGTGACACTGTTAAATTTTAGTCTATTCTTTTCTGATATTATTATAGCCACTTCAACTTTTCATGGTTGCATTTTTTAAGATAAAAATTTTTCTATTCCTGTACTTTCTACATATTTGTATTGTTTTGTTTTGATTTTTTGGTGGCTGGCTGGTACAGAGATTTGAATGTTGATCTTGGTGTTATCAGCACTATGCTCTC
>NW_007746254.1:26383-27011 GCF_000696425.1 Galeopterus variegatus | reverse complement strand
TTCCCTTTCACACTTTTGAAAGAAAGCTTGGCTTACTTTAAAAAATGTAGATTCTTGCTTGACAGAGCATGTTTGCTTGTTTGTTTGGGTCGCACTTTGGTTATGTTATCCTAATGTCTCTGGATTCTATTGTTTTTAATGAGAAGTTAGCTTTTCTTCCTATTAGGTTTCCTGTATATGATGAGTAATTTTTCTCTGCTTTTGTCAATATTCTCTTTGTCTTTGGTTTTCGACCTTTTTACTTTGATGTGTCTATGGGAGTATCTCTTTACTTTTATCCTACGTGGAGTTCATGGAACTTCTCAGGTCTGTAGATCATATTTTTGGAAAATTTGGAAAGTTTTAAGCCTATATTTTTTCAAACATTTTTCTTGTTTTTCTCTATTCTCTTCTTCTGTTACCTCAATTACATGTATGTTGATGTGTTTATTGATGTTCCACAATCTATTGTGGCTCTTTTCCTTTTCTTCATTCCTGTCTCTATTTTTCAGAATGCACTGATTTCCATTGATTTATGTTCAAGTTTACAGACATTTTATTTGTCTAGTACAAGTCCACTAATCTGTCTCTGCAGTGAACCTTTTATTTCAGGAATTAGAATTATTAACTCCAGAAATTTTATTTATTT
>NW_007746254.1:23198-24334 GCF_000696425.1 Galeopterus variegatus | reverse complement strand
TTTTTAACTTTACATAAAGCAATCAGAATCTATTTTATTTGCAGTATTAGTGTAGCCTTGTAAATAAATACATTTTTTAAAAAATAAGCTCATACTTACACATTTGGACAGTCTAATAAATATTTTGTTGGTAAACTTGTTTAGAGACATTAGCATATATTAATTCTCTCTGTAATATTTTAAATTACATAGTTTTATTTGACAGTAATTATTTATGGGTTATATGATACCATTTATAGTCATTGTACTTGAAGAAACACTGCCATACATTTCCAAATTTATCTTCTTGGACTGAATGCACAAGTAAATGGAAGAAAGTTGTTAAACAATATAATGGCACAAAATTTGTTCCCATATAATCTAAAAAAAANGGAGTTGAAGGATGACAATGCCAGCAGTCGGCCTCTCCAGGATAGACTGTAGTCCTAGACTGTGAATTGGAAAAACAGGAGCACCCATATTATTGGCTGTATCAACAGGAGTAAAGCTCCTATTTCTCTAAATAGGGGAAAAAGTGGAAGAAAAGGAAAAGGCTAAGTGGTTTAAAGTTGCAGACACTTATTCTTACAGAGAATAACTTACTTTGTATAAGTGTTTCTCCATTTTCTGTATGACATTAGGACAAATTCCAGAGACTTAAGAACTTTTTTAAAAAATTTTTTGTTTAATTTTCACCAGTTATGGTTGTTTTGCTGGTTAGAAGTCTGTATAAGTCTTTCTGTTGCTATTTCAGAAGTTCCTCAAAACATACTGAAAACTGTGAAAATATAATTTCTTCATTTAGGAAATGTATTTGGAAATTTAAAAAATATCATTGGTAGAAAACATCTTAAAGTAGAAATATAAAAGAAAATATGTCAAAATGTGAAGACAATTTCTGAGTAATTTTGAATTTCTAAAATAGAGAATTACCCCAAAATAAAAATAAAGTATAGGATCAATAACATAACAATTAATTTATAGCAGTTTTTGGCTTTTGGAAAGTGATAATAGTTGAACACAATATTATACTTTGGTATTTACTAAAATAAAAGGAAAGAATAAAGAAAAGTATAAATATTCCAATCTTATTTTTATTCAACCACAGATATAAAAACTCACTTATATGTAGATCTCTTAAAATCCTTAAGTGAAAT
>NW_007746254.1:20794-21495 GCF_000696425.1 Galeopterus variegatus | reverse complement strand
TATCTAATTGCACATTATTTTAAGGAAGCAAATGATCAATTGTCCATGCACATCATAATTTTGGGGCTCTCAAGAAGACACAGAGAAAGGAAACATAAAAATATAAGCATCTGAAATAATATTGATTATTTAAATACTTTGCCAACCACAAAATAAAAGAAAAAAATTGAGTTTATATCCTAGTGAATAATGGAAAAAAACACTCTTTGAAATATACAAATAATTTTGTAAACACACTGGAAAGATTTGGCTCATCATGATACTCCTTGATGACTACATTATACTGCTTATATTTTGAACATTAAGCCTGATGCTTCAAGTGGTTTTACTTATTTAAATTCTGCATGTGCAAAAGGTTTATGCTGCATGAGACACCACAGAACTCACAAGTGTACATCACCCAACAATTGATTCACGGTATCTAAAAATATGTTAAGATGAAACATACCTTGTTCATAATTGGCAAGTCAGATAGGGCNAAAAATGTGGCAATTAATATGTTATTTGCGCATACACAGAAAGATACCATATTTTGACAGGTTCATTTACATAGGGACATTTTCCAAAGTGCGGCCTTTCTTTAAAAGCAAGCAATAATTTAGGTAGTATTGTAGGACAAGTAAAATATTGAATTTGCAATTATCTAATTGCACATTATTTTAAGGAAGCAAATGATCAATTGTCCATGCACATCATAATTT
>NW_007746254.1:18212-18853 GCF_000696425.1 Galeopterus variegatus | reverse complement strand
ACACCTTATTACACTCTATCCAAGTTTAACCTAGGGTTATGAAGATGATCTATAAAAAAAACTATTAATGTATGTATATCATGTTGATTTAAATCGTAAAAGCATTTGAGTACATATGGAACTTACATTTGATAAAATCCAGCATCCATTCCTGATAAAAATATATAATTAGGAATGGAAATCTTCTTTAGGTAATAAAGACAACATATTTTAAGCCAAGAGCTTCCATCATATTTGCTGGTAAAATCCCAGAGGAATTCATCTATATGTGAAAATGGAGATCCTCACTATCACTTTGCTATTTCACACAGTGCTGGCTGTGGTAGTCCATATAGTCAAGCATTGAAAAGTAATAAAACGTGTGCATTCTAGAGAGGGGCTGGTGAAAAAGCCACTATGATAAGTCATACGGGTGGCTTTTCCTGGGATTTATTTTTTATTTGCCAGAATATTTTAATTTATATTTTCTTTCATATTTTGAAAAACTATACCTGTGACTAGGTTTTTTTTAATGACGATAATGTTTTTAATGTAAAATAATGAAAAGATATTTATAAAAAGACTTTTATGGGATATCTTATGGATATTTTGTTAAATACAGAGTCATATAATGTCAAATTTATATGCACACCAATACTGTC
>NW_007746254.1:16168-16461 GCF_000696425.1 Galeopterus variegatus | reverse complement strand
GCATCCAACATTCCTGGCTAAGCCTCTACCATGTGCCAGGCCCTTGTCTCCAGGCCTTGTGGGGTTGACTGGGTGACAGTAGAAGAGGACAAAGCAGCCGGTCCATGGAGACCTCAGCAGTGGGAAGGCCGATGGGAAGCTTCTGTGAGTCCACATGGGACACCAGAAGGACACCCAGAAATAACTGAGTGGAAGTCATGGATTAGCAGGTAGGGACAAGAGGCAATGACATGTGGGGGGCTGGGGTAATGTGTCCCCCATTTATACCCACCTTGGTGAGGCCTTGGGAAAAC
>NW_007746254.1:15815-16145 GCF_000696425.1 Galeopterus variegatus | reverse complement strand
CACAGAACCAGCTTTAGACCAACTATTTCCAGCAGCAGATGGGGAGCAGCCCCACCAGGCCATCCATCCCAGAGCCTGTCTGCAAAGCCATCAGCGCATCCCTCAAGCCTGTGGTTCAGAGATGTTGCTTTATTTTTGGTTTTATTTTTAGTTTCATCTTTATTTTTTCAGGGGAAAGGCCGAGAGGAGAAGGGGAACCAAGCAGACATACCACGTGTTCCTAAAGCCCATGTGCAGAAATGGCCAGGTAAGAGGAGCACTCCTATGATGCATCCAACATTCCTGGCTAAGCCTCTACCATGTGCCAGGCCCTTGTCTCCAGGCCTTGTG
>NW_007746254.1:13533-13869 GCF_000696425.1 Galeopterus variegatus | reverse complement strand
CATGGATATGAATGGGCAGTTGACAGAAGTGGAAACTAGAAGTGTCCAAATGTAAATGAAAGATGATCAAATTTACTAGTAATGGAGAAAAGAAAAAGAAAGCAACAATGAGATTCTACATTCTACTGGACAGATTGGCACATTAGAATGTTGAGTAAACCTGAACACTGGAGAGGACATGGATAAGTGTCCCACCGCCGATGGGAGTCTAGACTGGCATGGCCATTTTCGAGACTCATCTGGTAGTGATTACTGAAACCAAGTTTGTATAAACCTTACAACCCAATAAACTCACCCCTAGAAATAGAGCCCAGAGAGATCCATAAGGGAGCAAGT
>NW_007746254.1:11082-13146 GCF_000696425.1 Galeopterus variegatus | reverse complement strand
CTGGGATCATTTCTCAGATTAGTTTCCGATGTTATGCATTACTGTTGCTAGTTATTTCATAAAGCAATCATCAAGAAGACTAGCAGTGCTTAGTTGTTGATATGAATGCAACTAGGTTAAAGTTCTAATTTGCTAAATTGGCCTGAATTTCTTCATCACAGCCAGAATTAACTTTACATAATTGTGTGTTTTTATTTTTTATTTTCTTTTTCACAGGTTTATAATTGTGATAATGAGGAAAGAAAAGAATTTGTTTTAATTTTTAAAAGTGAATAAAAATGTGAGGCACTCTCCCATCAATTGCATGAAATTAGTATAATCTTAATCCGGAAACTTAAAAAATCTAAGAGAAAAGAATAACTAGTTATTCATATTAATAAAAACTTAAAACTTAAAATACTGAAAAGTGATTCCCATAAGAATCCCTTATTACACTCTATCCAAGTTTAACCTAGGGTCATGAAGATGATCTATAAAAAAAAAACAAAACTATTAATGTATGTATATCATGTTGATTTAAATCATAAAAGCATTTGAGTACATATGNTATATGCACACCAATACTGTCATTGGACTTTTTATTTTAAAGTACAGAAACTCCAAAATATGTTGTTGGGTAAGTTTGCCAATTTCCAATATTTTGGAAATTCTGTTTTAAATTCTGAAACTAGGTCTATAATCATTTTGTGTTAAAATATTCTTAATTTTTTTGAATGATGTTGAAAGTGGATGATAATTTAATTTTGTTTTTATATCCAAACTTTGCAAAGTGAATAGATAGAAAATATTTGTGCGTATGCAGACACACATTCACACACACACACACACACACACACACACACACACACANAAACTATACCTGTGACTATTTTTTTTCCAATGATGATAATGTTTTTAATGTAAAATAATGAAAAAGATATTTATAGAAGTAAGACATTTATGTGATATTCTGTGGATATTTTGTTAAATACAGAGTCATAAAATGTCAAATTTATATGCACACCAATACTGTCATTGGGCTTTTTATTTTAAAGTACAGAAACTCTAAAATATGTTGTTGGGTAAGTTTGACAATTGCCAATATTTTGGAAATTCTGCTTTAAATTCTGCAACTAGGTCTATAAGCATTTTGTGTTAAAATATTCTTAATTTTTTGAATGATGTTGAAAGTGGATGATACTTTAATTCTGTTTTTATATCCAAACTTTGCAAAGTGAATAGATAGAAAATATATGTGCATATGCAGACACATTCACACACACACATATATCTTTATATACATATCTTTACATATATACACACACACACACACACACACACACACACTCTGTTTATCAATTCTCCATTTTTCTTTCTATACACAATTGGCTTATGAAACATCTGGCAAACACAAGCTAACTACGCTGGCTAGCTTTTACAGCCTGCATTCGCGCACCAGAAATGTCAGCCTCACTAAAAGTCCAGACAATTTGTAGTGAATTTTGTGTAAGAAAGAAAACAAAAATAATGCATGTGGTAATCTTTCAGTGACTTAAAACGGCAAGGCAGCTCTATGAAAAGAATACTGTGTTATTAATTTATCACATGCGACTCAGTGTTGTGTTGACTGAATGCTGCATGAAATTGTTGCGGCATCCACAGCAAAAGGAACATGCTGCTTTAAGCAACTGAATGCCAGAGGCTAAGAGATCCTAACAGGATAACTTTCAAGATCAAAGAATGTTTCATGTAGGAAGCTTGGAACAAATATATTATCCTAGAGCCATCTATCAACAAAAAGCAATTAATGCACGACACTAATCAAATACTAACAATGACTATTATTATTTCTATAAATCTGCTAAGGATCTAATACTAGTTTTTTTTTTCCAATGATGATAACGTTTTTAATGTAAAATAATGAAAAAGATGTTTATAAAAAGTAGAAGTAAGACTTTTATGTGATATCCTGTGGATATTTTGTTAAATACAGAGTCATAAAATGTCAAATTTATATGCACACCAATACTGTCATTGGGCTTTTTATTTTAAAGTACAGAAACTCTAAAATATGTTGTTGGGGAA
>NW_007746254.1:8607-10237 GCF_000696425.1 Galeopterus variegatus | reverse complement strand
AATGTTAGGGCAAGATCAAACAAAATAAATCTCCCCCCCTTTTATATATATATTTCACATGTAAGTAAGATGAAATATTTTCTTTCTGTGTTTGGCTTAATTTACTTAGTACAATGTCTTCCAGGCGTATCCATCTAGCAAATGGCAGGATGTCCTTCTTTTTCAAGGCTGAATATTAACCATTTTACTATTTATATATAACTTATAACATCATGATTCCAAACCTTAATATACATGATACAATTTAAGCCCCCCCCAAAAATAAATAAATAAATAAAGCCAAGGTAAACCTCCAAGGAGTGAGAGAGGAGATTATTAATTGTTATCACTGAATAGATTCAGGGATAGGTCCGTGATAATGTGGTGTTGATTGTACCATTAAAAGGTAAATCTGTTATCTAGAAAACAGAAATTGTTAAATAGTAATTGGAAATGCGACCTGGAGTCCATCAACTTAGCTAATGTTCAAAATCGAACATCACGTGAATAGGGTGAACTTCTCTTGGAAACTCAGTTTTAATTCTAAGCTAATTATTTTATATTTACCTTCTAAAATTAGAAATGTTGGCTCTTAGACGTGCAACCTTAAATTGTAAATGATGTCTTCATCTGAGAAATCTGTAAGAAGTTGATTATGTTACCAACTTTTATAGATGGAATCATATTTATCTGGCTTAATGTAGAAGGATTGGTCAGAGGACCATGCAAACTTTCTTTCAACATCTATAATTCTATACATGAGCTTAACATCTACCTACCAATGTTTTTTATCTTACATAGGAAGGCAAAGTTAGTCCCAGATTTGGATGAAATGTAAATTTTTTGAAAGCCAATGTTTAAAAAACAAATCTTAATGCCAAAGGAATTTAATAATACATAAGCAAACTTTAAAAGGAAAATGCTAACAAGTTATTTTAATACAACAAAAGTAATGACTCTTCTATGTTATGTACAAGCACATACACACACGTGAGCACACACATATTCACACACAACTGGCAATATTAAAATAGTAGAAAGTCAGGGTGAAAGCTAGCTGAGTTGACATGGAACATAGTAAGGCAAATGACTGGAACTTAAATTACTTTAATCCGTCATGCCTTGTAGCTATGTGTCAGCCTAACCCAGCACAACTGACATGGATCAAAGGCCGTGGCTGCTTCAACATTGTAACACATTTCTAATGGTTGATTAATAAATGTATTGAACTGAATGTGTGCTGGGAACTGAAGATAAAACTATAGAAATATGGGACCTATAGAAGATTTATTATATCTATTTCTATCTATTTTAACATGGAATGTAGATGTATGAATAGATGAATTTAAGTTAATGCAAATCTGACTTACAAACACATGTCAAAAACATTTACTTGTTGGGAGGAAGAAATAGAGAGGTAGAATTCTTTATTTAAAATTTTAATATTTAAATGAATAAAACAATAATATTTAGACATCAAGCCATTAAACTGATTTTTTAGTTCAGTTATTAATAATTTTACCCCAATGATTAAAAAATGTTATATTGTAGAACAACTAACTGGTTTACTGTTGATCTTTTTTCTAATGCTTTCCCCAGTGATTTAGTATAACATACATATAGTAGTATGAAAGTGGTGGAGAATTTTGAG
>NW_007746254.1:5891-7957 GCF_000696425.1 Galeopterus variegatus | reverse complement strand
GAAAAATGCTATTATTATTTCACTTCACTCTATCTCTGCAAACTGCAAAAATTTTCTTTAACGTTTGCAGACATTATTAAGAACAAATGAAAGAGAAGAAAACCTAGATTCCCTTCTAATAGTATATGGAGTTTTACACTATAAATCAATTTCCAACAATGCTTTGAATTTTTTGAATTTTAGAGATTTATCATTTTGTGGGTCCACAGAAAAGAGCATAACTAAAAATCTACTTAACTTATATATTAGAAAATATATAAGTTCATTCTAGGCATCTCTCTGAGTTAAAGGCTAGAACTTCTTATCGATATGAACTATTTTTCTCAAAGTTATAGCATGTCTTCAAAGATATTTTGTTCTTCTGTTATAAGTAGCAATTCTAAAAATAAGAAAAAATGAATATCGCATTTAATTTAGACATAGTCACTATTCATTATGTGATTGAATATTTTATTATTTTAGTTACAAACATGAATTGCTTTTTTTCCCTTTTAAATGTAAAATGTCCTATGACTCTTTTTCTGCGTAAATTTGTAAATTCTCTAATTTGATCATTATTTCATAGATGTTTATACTTGAGTGAACTTACATTTTCTATCCCTTGGAGGTTATCTTTTTTCTTTTTTTTTTTTTTGTATCAAAATAAAATAACTCAAGCCTCCTATTGAAATTGCACAGTAAGTCCAGTAACCTCGACTAATTCCTAGACTCTCTCGGGAACGCAGATAACTCCTGCTGTTTCTTTTCATCTCTGGCTGTAAACGGTCCCTCCTAAGCAGCATCTAATGGCCTCATCTCTGCTTCTCTGTGCCTCTTCCAATGTCTGCATTGAGTGATGCTCTGGAGATCAACACCATAGTTCCTTCAGAGACTATCATTAGGAAATAAGAAATTAAAATGTAGAAACAAAATACTAAAAATTGTCTAGCAGACTCCCTCTCCCTTGCAGTGTGTTGTGGTTTTTCTCCCTTGCACTGAGAAAGTCCTTGCTGGCTGTCTCTTTTTTGTCCCCTTGTCTTCCTGCCACAAGGCCCTCCACATTCAGCTCCTCGCTTCCCTCTGTCTCCTTCCTCAGACTTCTTTCCATAGGATGCTGAAGATCCCTTCTATATATACATACAGTCTCTCTGATGAGGAGCCCAGTTTTGACTATTTAACTGGTATAACCTTTCACACTATAATGAAAGTACTTATCAACCTCTTATACAGAATTGGCATTTTTATTACTCAACAAATATTTGGGCCTGCTGTCAAAACAATGTGAAGGTAGCTGGTTCACATATTCATGACTGGGATGGTTTATCAAAATGACTCATTCCCAAGTAAAAGACGGTGACACAGACAAATTTTAGCTTTCTGTCTCAGGATCACAGGAAGCAATGTGTGGACAGATTAAATGTAGTTGATGTTTTACCCTCAAATCTTCTACTCATCAGGGTTAAACAAATATTGAGATACCTAAAACTTAAAACAATTAAATGCAATTAGAATTAGATATAACCTTTCTTCCACTATTTTAGTTTATGATTAAAAATTAATTAGAAAGAATTTCTGCTCCTGGCTATGATGGAGTAAGTTGTGTGAGAAAAAAAGCCTTGCCAAGAACAATTACAAAAACTGGATGAAATACAAAACAAATAAACAAAACAGGTCTTTGAAGTAATTGGACACTAGGGACCAATACTTAAGTAAGATTGAGAAAGGGAAGAAAACAGAAGAGAACAGAATGAATTCCATAAGGGATTAAAAATAATAATAAAACAACAACAATAGTAAACGACAACCTAAAATTCTACCTCCAGTGAAAATATTCTATAAAAATAAAGGCAAAATAAAAATGTGTTCAAACAAATGAAAACTGGGAATTCATTTTTTGGAGCTCATGCACATGGAATTTCTACACTTCAGGCAAAAGAAAACGACAGAAGTACAAATAAGCAACAAAAGTATAGAACAAGAATAGTGCTAAATATGTAGATAAATACACATAAAAACGAATTGTACGGAACAATAACAACATCTTGTTGGTTTTGAAAATAAATATATATTTACATATATGACAATAA
>NW_007746254.1:4268-4536 GCF_000696425.1 Galeopterus variegatus | reverse complement strand
GGCCTTGAGTAAACAATGTTAATATCCTGTGTGCTGAAATGGGAGGCCCACATAAAGCTATTATGCTCCTGCACACCAAAATAGGATGGTTGTCTTAAGGAAAAGTACCTAGGGCAAGAAACATTACTGCAGAAAAAGAGGATATTGAATAACCTTAAAAGGATCAAAGCACTACAAGTATATAGAGGTTCTAATTTGATACTACCTAATGTTACATAACCTCAAAATATATAAAGCAAAAACTAACAGACCTAAAAGAAGAAATAGA
>NW_007746254.1:0-219 GCF_000696425.1 Galeopterus variegatus | reverse complement strand
CACTGATTTGTACTGATGACACAGCGGTTACATATTAGTCCATTTTAAAAGAATTATCTAGCTAATTTGGTTATATATGTTTAGGGAATTGTTTGAGTCAATTTATTATTTTAATATGGTTGATTAATTAATCTACTAATAGTTATTTAGCACCTGCAAAACATCATCAACAGAGAATCTTTGCCTTCACTCAATCTTAAATGCATTTGATACATTTAT
>NW_007746253.1:12974-13702 GCF_000696425.1 Galeopterus variegatus | reverse complement strand
TAGTACCATTTTCACCAAATTTTTAATTGCCAGAGGCTAGTTTGGGCTTCTTCTCACCTATCTGCCCTCAGCTCAGTACTGAAGCTATGCTTGAAATTAAATTCTTTTCTGAAATCTTTTTTCATGGTTTTATCTATCATTTTTATAATTTTTAATATCCCTCCCATTTTGGGGGGCTTGCTTTTTATTGTGTTGGATTACTGGGGAATTAGAAATTGACTCATATGCTTATTGGCTATTTACTTGTATTTCNTTAATTATTCACTCTTGATGGGCGAGAAGAGGAGTTGGCACCCACATTTATGAATGGGAACTGAAGCCACCCAGCACATGACACTGCCCAAGCCATCCAAAGGCCAGCGTGGAAGAGTCCAATTACCGGGGGGCCTGGCCACGGGATGTGCCTGTCCCCATCCTTCTCCAGGCAGGGCTCATGGCTAAGCAGCCACGCAGCCTGCCAGTCTGGCACAGGCCGAGAGTGGCCAACGACTCCACAGGTGACCGATGACAGCTACACCTGAGGCGCTGTCGGAACCCCACCTGGTTCTGGCTCCCAACCCAGCGCGCGGGATGCAGCGTTAGGAGATGCAGTTCCCAAGGCGTCCAGGAGGTGTCGCTGCACTGCCGCCGGGCGCCCCCAGGCGGGTTCCGGGGGCGGGTCTGCCCTCCCTGGGGCTCCCGGCGCGCGCGCCTCACCTGGGCTCGCGCCACTTGCAGCCCTCGCAGCG
>NW_007746253.1:10630-11034 GCF_000696425.1 Galeopterus variegatus | reverse complement strand
AGCTCAGCACAGCACATCAGCTGTACTGAGGAGTGACTTGCAGAGCACTTTCTGATGGTGGCTGGTCAGTGTCACCTTTGTTTAGGATGGGAGGCAGCATGAGTTTAAACTCTGAACTTATGCAAAGCTGCAGAGACTCTTCCATGATGCACTGGCCTCCCTGGGGCCTCCCACAGGGCACTTGGGGCCCTGTTTTTAAAAGGAGACAGAGTTGGGACTGGCTTGATTTTGAAATAAGGTTGATTTTGACATTGATTAAAGTAAAATTGTAATTTAGAGTCAATAGCCCTACTTTTGTCTCCTATCTTTTCTTTCCTTCTTATTCTTATGACTATATCTTAATGTAATAAGGAATTCAAGGAGCTTATCAGGGGACATAAAATATTACAAATATAATGTCTGAT
>NW_007746253.1:8107-8663 GCF_000696425.1 Galeopterus variegatus | reverse complement strand
TTAAAAAATTTATTGAGCCATCAGTGTGCCAGGCAGTGGACTGTGCATTGGGAGAATGGCCATTTGTCCTGGTTTATGCCTTCTCTCTCAGCATAATTATTCTTAGCACTCCCTTTTACTCTGAAAAAGTCCTTGTCTGGGTGATGAGTTATGTCATCCTCCATGAAGCTGACTGGGAACTATATTTCTCTAAATTCAAACTTAAGGTCCTGTTACCACATTGGTAGAGGGATAACTTAGGTACACTTCTTTTCTTTATACTGACAAACTTCCCCAGAAGCCTGAAAATCACTTTATGGGTATGCTCACTGTCTTCATCTTTACACCTCCAAAATTTTCTGGNCTGAAAATCACTTTATGGGTATGCTCACTGTCTTCATCTTTACACCTCCAAAATTTTCTGGGACTTGAACTATCCTGGGGCTACTGCAAAAGCATCGAGTGTTTTGGCTCTGCACTTACATGTGAGGAAGGAAGGGGAGATTTGATCCCCTCCTCCACCCTGTCCCTTCCCTCTATCCCCAACTGAGAACCTAAGTATCCTCCATGAATTTTT
>NW_007746253.1:4756-5194 GCF_000696425.1 Galeopterus variegatus | reverse complement strand
GTGTGTGTGTAAATACTGCACATGTGCGCCAATGTATCTTTTTAGTTTTGTTGCTATTCTTTAGAGAGAGAGAGAGAGTGTGTGCGTGTTTTAGTGAAGCAGGCCGGTGGGCATCTGCCCAGTGCGGCCATGCTTTCTGATCTGTGGCTTCCAAGGACCTTTTGGCCGGTTACCTAGCTCATAGACCTGCATGAAAGTGTCTGATGACCCAGCCTGGTGTATGAAGGGTTTGTGACCCAGTCTGTGAATGGGCTTGAGGGGTCTGGGAGCTCCAGACCCAGCCCTAGCTCAACAGTTGGCCCAGTTGGTGCAGAATTACCAGTAGGTAAAAGAGCCTGACAACTGGTGTGGTCACCTAGCTTTACAACTGGCATCATGAACAGGATTATGAGCTAGACAATTGGCAATGCCGCCTCTTGACCAAATGTGCAGACAGTT
>NW_007746253.1:2457-2749 GCF_000696425.1 Galeopterus variegatus | reverse complement strand
TATTTCTCTTTCTGTGTCTGGCTTATTTCACTTATAATTTTCTCCAAGCTCATCCATGTTGATGCAAATGGCAAAATGTCATTCTTTTCATGGCAGAGTAGTATTCCATTGTGTGTATATACCACATTTTCCGTACCCAGTCATCCATCAGTGGACATTTAGGTTGATTCCTTATCTTGGCTATTGTAAATAGAACTGCAGTGAACACAGGAATGCAGATGTCCCTTCCACATGATGATTTCCATTTCTTTGGGTATTTACCCAGAAGTGGAATTGCTGGATCGTATGTTAG
>NW_007746253.1:0-340 GCF_000696425.1 Galeopterus variegatus | reverse complement strand
CATTCTGTTTCCCTAGGCCTTTGGTCCTGTAATGGAAGGGTTGGCCCCAGAGGCTTCTGCAATGCCTTCAGGGCCCTTTCCCCCTTCTCTTGATAGTCCCTTTCTTTTGTACTAATCTTCTCAGCACCACTATATTTTTCATGGGAAAATGCTCTCTGCTTCTCTACCATATGGCAAGGCTGCAAATTTTCCAAATTTTTATGCTCTGCCTCCCTTTTAAATTCTGGCTTTACATCATGCCTTTGCTTCCATAATTCAGCATAGGCTGTTACAAGTAGCCATGCAGCTTCCTTAATGCTTTGTTGCTTAGAAATTTCTTTCACCACATACTCTGGTTCAC
>NW_007746252.1:12268-13703 GCF_000696425.1 Galeopterus variegatus | reverse complement strand
ACGTTGGTCTCCTCACTATTCCTCCTGCTCTCTCAGCATCTTCGAACTGACCACTCCTTCTGCCTGTAACACTCTTCCGCCAGAAATCCACATGGTGCCTTCCCTCATCATCTATGATGAAATGTCACCTTCTCAATGAGACTTACCCAAAATAATCTATTTAAAACATCCTTTCCCGGCCGGCCCGTGGTGCAATCGGGAGAGTGCAGCGCTGGGAGCGCAGCGACGCTCCCGCCGTGGGTTCGGATCCTATATAGGAATGGCTGGTGGGCTCACTGGCTGAGCGCGGTGCGGACGACACCACACTGAGGGTTGCGATCCCCTTACCAGTCACGAAAAAGACAAAAAAAAAATCCTTTCCCAGCCTAGCACTGTTGATGAGGTGACCCTGCTCTGTTGTTTCCAACTTACAATTCTATTATGTTATAAATATGATCATTGTAATGATAATGTGTATATTATGCTTCTTGCCCAATTTTTACCACTGGAATGCAAGCTCCAAAAGGGTAATAAGCATCTTGCCTGTTTTACTTAACACATTGCCTAGAAACGTGCTGCACACCCAGCTGCTCCATGTCCAGCTCTAACAGAGTGTGTCTGTTTTTTGCTATTTTATATACCAGGGACCCATGAATGAGTTTCTCTGGAAATATCTAGGCTCTTTCTCCAGCCATTTCTGAAAAGTAGTCTTGGAAACATATATTTCTTAGGTTTTCATCACTGAATCTAGTTTGGTTAAATATCTCAGGATATGGCACATTCACTTTTCAATAACCCCCTTTTAACATTATATTTATTCAATTGTTTTGCTGATTCTCATTTTTTTTAGTAGCCGGATATTTTTTAAAATAAAATATTTTACATTAACCAATTTTGGAAANCATAATGCTACTCTCCTCTCTAGGAAATTTACCAAACCTCACATTGCCCATTTGTAGTTGCATTTGTTATTAGACAATTTCACAACATCCCTTCTCCCCTGTACAGGTGCCCTGAGACATAGAAGGTAGAGGAGCATCAATCTTAAAAACAGAGAGATTTGGGTTTTAATCCAGACTGTAACATTTACTAGTTATACAATCATGAAGGAGTTACTTAAACTCTTTGGAGTTTCTTTGGGGAAAAAGGACTTTAAGATTCAAAAAGCAAGAAAGTGCTGTAAAGGCTAAACTTACCTACAAAATAACATTTCTGTGACTTTGAGTCAGTAGCTTAATCTTTTTGATTCAGTATCTTCATCTGTCGAATGGTTAGGTAAAACTATAGCAGTGGTTTGAAAAGGATGGATCTAGAAATTATTGCAGGGTCTATAACAGTGGGGAGAGATGAGTAATCATGTTCTATTATTTTTGCCCTCAATCTTTTCACCCCAGCACGTTGGTCTCCTCACTATTCCTCCTGCTCTCTCAGCATCTTCGAACTGACCACTCCTTCT
>NW_007746252.1:8575-10283 GCF_000696425.1 Galeopterus variegatus | reverse complement strand
TTTTTTTTGTCTTTGACACTATCTGAGCCTAAATAAGAGACTAAATCAACAGAGCTTCAAAAATATGTATATGTCTGTATGTGTGTGTACATACACAATATATATACACATATGCACATATAGACATGTATATACATATGTATACAGTGAGTACATGTGGTGCGTATGAGAGGGTGTGTGTATGAATATGCATGCATATGTATAAATACATACATTACAACCACATATTTGTGAAATCCTATCTTAGTGGTACTTGAAGCATACCACATACCTCTACAGATTAATACTCACCCTTACTATATTGGAAGGGGGAAATATTTAGATATTCAAGTTGACTTGTGCGAGAGTACTCCCTTGATGCTAAATTTCATGACCTGTTTCCACTTTACTTAATGTGCATATTGAACATAATCCTGAAGATTATATTATGCCTAGGACATGATTCTCCAGTTATTTTCTTGCCTCATGTTTCTCGCAGAATGAATTGGGATTTAGTGTTGTAAGTAATTATGAGTTTCACACATTATGCTTATAAAATAATGGAATATATATTCCTTATATCATTTTATATACTGATCGATGAATGGAGAGCATATAATTTTATCAGTTGACTATGGCAGCTAGTGAGTACATTTCATTTTCATTCATCCTCCAGGTAATAAAAAATAATGAATACATCACTATACTTTACTGTCTTATGTAAATGTTTCATGCAGATAAAGAGTTATAAAGTCAAAATAAAATGTTAATGGCAGAGAAAGAAATGGTAAGGTATTAGAAGCAGTAGAGGGTTGTTTTCTGGTCTGTTATGAATCAGAAATAGAAAAAAACTTCTACTTTGGTCTAACTATGTTGCTGCTTTAATTAGTCTAGGGATTGACAAACTATAATTCGTGGGCCAAATGTGGCCCACAACCTGTTTTTGTAAATAAAGTTTTATTGGAACACAGCCACACTCATCCTTTTACATATTTTCTGCTTTTGTGCTACAATGGCAGGGTTGAGCAGTCGTAACAGAGACAGTAATGCCCAGAAAGCCTAAAATATTTACAATCTGGCCCTTTACAAAAAAAGTTTGCAGGTCCCTGAACTAGTCCCTTCCCCGCCTCCTAGAAGGTATAAAGCCAAGTTTCCTTAGGCAACTGAATGCCCCACCATCATCACCAGGAAAGTGTGTGGTAGGCAAAGTCAATGCTCTGCCATAGTTCATAGTTCCTCTGTCCTTCAAGAACACAGAAAACCTGAAGCATATTCACAATAAAAGTGTTAATAATACCCACTCATTCAACAAATTGTCCTTAACAACCTTTACTAGCACTTATCAGGCTCACACTATGTTCTAAATATTTTGTAGGTAAAATTTTGTAGGTATTACCTCATTTAACCTTCAGAACAACACTTAGAGGTAGGTCTTATTATCATCCCCATTTATAGAAGGAAACTAAGGCCTAGAGAGTGCATTACTGGATCAAAGTCAGCTGGGACTAGCATTCATACCAAGGCTACCTGCTTCTGAGATCCTTATTTCCCTTAACAAAGGTACGGCTCCAGCTATTCATGACTGCTGGAGGCTTCACTAGCTACTGGTGCTTCTAAGGCCAGGGTTTTTGGTGTTGGAGGCCAAGAACACTAATGTCTGTGTCAGTGGTGCCAATGCCTGATGTTGGGAACATGGCAGATAACTCCACTGACGATGTTTCTGCAGTTG
>NW_007746252.1:5160-8014 GCF_000696425.1 Galeopterus variegatus | reverse complement strand
GTGCCAATGCCTGATGTTGGGAACATGGCAGATAACTCCACTGACGATGTTTCTGCAGTTGCTGCCAGAATTTCTGTCCTTGCTCATCACACCATGAATACTGACATTGGTATGGTACATGTGCCACTCCCCGGACCTCGTGACAAGCACGAGTTTTGACAGCACCCAGTGACAAGTATAGGTGAATAGCTATTTTAGTTTCATTTATTTTTAACGGTCTGTTTATATAGGACTTAAGAGTGCATTAGTCCTTTTCTGTTGTTAATAACAGAATACCTGAAACTGGGTAATTTATGAAGAAATGAAATTTTTTCTTACAGTTTGGAGGCTGGGAAGTCCAAGGTCCAGGAAACCCAACTGGCGAGGGCCTTCTTTCTGGTAGTGACTTTCTATAGAAACTCAGGGTATTACATGGTGAGAATGGCCTGAGCAAGAATGCTAACTTTCTAATTCTCTCTCCTTTTGAAGCCTTCAGATCTACAGCTAGGATAACTCATTACTTCATGAATGAATTAATCCATTTATAAGGGCACAGTCCTCATGATACAATCACCTCTCAAAGGCCCCTCCTTTCAAGTACTGTACTTGGATTTCCCAGCCTCTTAGCACTGTTACAATGGAGATCAAGTTTTCAGTACACAAACTTTTGGAGGACAAATTTTATCACCTCTCAAAGGCCCCTCCTTTCAAGTACTGTACTTGGATTTCCCAGCCTCTTAGCACTATTACAATGGAGATCAAGTTCTCAGTACACAAACTTTTGGAGGACAAATTTTACCCATAACTTAGAGGAGGACGGGCATAATGGACATCTGAGGGGCAAATCTCTCCTGTCCCTGGTGAATAATGCTTTGTCATTGAACCAAATTTTTCATTTCATTCTCTCTTCCCCTGTACAAATTCTCACAAAGTACCTGAGACAGTCACATAAATGTGTCAGAGGTCCTTCCACCTTCTGACTCAAAAGCCCGCTAGACTTATTCAGGCTTGGCTATACCCCAGCATGGGGACATGGTAAGCTTGAAATCTGTGCTTTAGGCCACGAAATTTAAACATCTCCCTGGATTCTCTTGGCCGTGATTTTCTGCTCGATGCTTTTGATGACCTTACGGGAAGATTGCCTGGCAACAATTAACTCTAATAGGCTATAGAGAGCAGGTTTTTATCTTCTTTATGGGAAAAACTGTTACATTCTGTCACCATCCTTCTGACAGAAGCTGTTTCATCATGAGCTCATGGGAATGTGTAGTGAGATGTAGTGAGGCCCACAAGGGATGAAAAGCCTGGCCTCCGTCGGGCATCTGAGAGCATAAGTATGCGGAGATAATATTATATGATGATAATCCTGAGCACCTGCATAAAGTGAACTGTTATTTAAATAAATGTTCAAAACAACCTGTCATAATTTGTACACAGGCACATGCACTTGTCACTTGATCAAACCCAGCCAGGGCTTTCAGGTGTAACCTCCAACCTCTGCTTTGACGTATTCAGCAAAGTGGTAACATTCCCGGAAGGATAAGAGAAACAATTCTCTGAAGACGATTCCCAGCCTTTTGAGAATTCCCATTTCTCTTCAATCTGCTAGCATCTTTTCTCATCACAAAAACCACAGATTGCAGAGCTTTCTGGAATTATGTCAAGGTGCTGTGCAAGCATGATATGACAACACTGTGCCTCCCGCACCTTAACATACATCCTGTAGGTCTCCATGCTGCTCATGAGGACTAGCTCAGTGTCTAGACAGGGGTCCTGGCTGGTCCTTTGGGGCCAAGTTTGGGCAACGGGAGGTGAGAATCTGTGGAAACATTCTTGTCTGTTCCCCTCCAAAGACTGATGACTAAAAACGAACCAACCAACAAACAAAACATCTGTAAAGACATTTGGAAGACAACCCTTGAGACTGAGCAATTGGCCTCCCTTTTACAAAGCTGTGACCAGCTAGGTATCTGGGCAAAGGATCCCCTTGAATTTGCTGTCTATCCTTTCCCAATTAATTTATGTTTCACATCATTTCTGCTCCCTGAACATTGCTCTCCCCAATTATATATTAGCACATAGCTTGTGCCCCAGACTCTGCTTTCTACAGAATCTGGTCTAAAACAATCCCCAGCAGTGTTTTATTTAGGTAGAAAAACCCTGTGCAGTCCAGATGTGTAGCACATGCGTCTTCAAGGTTTTAAACCATGTATAAACCAATGAGTAGGGGAAGGGAGGAGGAAAAAATGAGACAAACCAATGAGACCATGAGACAAACCCTGCCCCTTGCAGCATGAAGGCTTAAATCTAAGCACCAAACTCCTGAATCTCAGTTTCTCTGACCCTAAAGGAGGGAAATTAATAGTCACTGGGCAGTAAGAATGAAATGAGATAATGGATAGGAAATAAGATAGATTATGTCATATTTAATAGATAGATCTGGAGTTAGGCAAAACTTGGTTGGAATCCCAGATCCATCTCTGACAGGCTATGTTAACTCTAGCAAGTCAATATTTGACCTTGACATAGTACTTAGTTCATCAAATCATTGTGAATTACAAACAAAGGAATTTATGCACATGCTTAGCGCAAAGCCTACATCAGAACTTCTATAAAATATTATCTTTAACTATTTTTAAATTATTTTTGATATTTAAAGTATTACACATTTGCTTTTACTAGCTCACTATAATTTTGATAATTTCATTTTTTCATATGTGTTTTCATCACTTACACTAAACAGAAGATATATCTTCCCCAAATAAAATGATTCCTACAACAAGCATAAATGACCAGATTATGGTATTTTTTACTTAATTCTTTTGTCATAATGAGAAGCTACACAATGGAATGTGTGGAACTGAAGTAAATATAA
>NW_007746252.1:0-698 GCF_000696425.1 Galeopterus variegatus | reverse complement strand
GCCACCCCCCTCTCCTCCCAGCCTCTGTAACCATTATTTTACTTTCTACTTCTATGAGATACCATGCGCTATTTGTTTTTCTGTGCCTGACTTATTTTGATTTCTTGCTATTTATTTTCAGTATGTCCCTTATAAGTTTCTGTGTTATGGTTATCATGAGGCTCACAAAAACAAGTTATGGTTATAACAGATTATTTTAGACTAATAACAATTTAACTTTGACATCCAAGAAAAAAGAAAGAACCAAAGCCAACTCTTTGCTTTGGCGTCATTCACAACACCCCCTACCCCCACACACACACACACATGTGCACACATACTTTTTGACATTTGGTTGTTTCAAATTACATCTTTTAATATTGCTTATCTCTTAAAAGGTGGTTGTATTTGTTGTGGTCTTATTGGGTTTGTCCTTTAGTTTTCATACTAAGGATGTAAGTAGTTTATTCAACTCCCTTATGACATTGAAATATTCTGAGGTCGTCTGTGAACTTACCTTACTACTGAGTTGTGTACCTTCAAACGTTGACTTGACACTCCTTAATGTTGTCTTCTTTCAGATTTAAGAAATCCCATTAGCATTTCTCGTAAGGCAGGTCTAGTGTTGGTAAATTCCCTTAGCTTTTGTTTGTATGGTAAAGACTTTATTTCTCCTTCATATTTAAAGCTTACTTTTGGTGGGTAGAGAATTCTTGGCC
>NW_007746251.1:13448-13704 GCF_000696425.1 Galeopterus variegatus | reverse complement strand
TCCAAGTACAAAACTACTTCTGTCTGTGGATCTTTAAAGTCTTGTCTCTTGACACCCATACTTGGCACAATTATAAAGTTCATGAGACTCTTTCCTGCTGATAATTCTTGACTCCCATGTGATGTACACAGAGAATATAACTTCCCAAGTGGTATCATCAAGAATTCCTGGTAATCCCTGAATTCCTCTTCACCGTGTCTGCAATAAGAAGTGGAATTATACCTGTTTTGGGTTCCGGTCCTAGTGCTACCACAAA
>NW_007746251.1:7412-8534 GCF_000696425.1 Galeopterus variegatus | reverse complement strand
TGTGCACTTAAGATCTTGGTAGATGCTGCCAAACTGTGTTTCAAAAAGGCATTGCTAAATCACACATTCCCTAAATGAATGATAATGTTGCATTTCCTGGCATCCAGCATTGGATATTATTACTCTTTTAAACTGCTGCCAATCTGACAAGAAAAATTTAAGATTTGCTATTCACTTTTATCTACTATGGTAAGCAAATCTCAAGAGGGAATAGGAAAGAGCAGGGAAGTGGAGGGGAAGAAGGGAAGGGAAGGAGAGAAGAGTTTTTCTGGAGGTGTTGGCATCCTCTGAGAAATGGCAGGGACTGGATTAAGGGCACTGAGAACAGATGTCCCTGCAGACATTTGCTGGCTCAATTCTGCTGTATCCACAAGCCACGTGCCTTCTTGCTGTGAGGTGGGGAAGTGATCCAAGGCCGTCTATGCCCCATGAGTTGGCTGTAGTTGCCTATGTGCACAGCAAAGGCCAACACATCTGTGGACTCAGAAGCAACGATGCTTTTAGCTGACTGGGGGCATATCTTGAATCTGCTTTCCCCTCCTCACTGAAGATTTTCTACACTTCTCTGAAATTGGATGCTCATGATCCCTGAAGATAAATAATATCAGGAATGGAGACCAAAGTGTGCTTAGATTGGACCCCAAACAGGCTTAGTCAGTTTGCCCAGGCTGACTCCTTTCACATGGAAGACTGACCCTTGTTTCTAGAAACACAAATCCAAACTGGTCTTGAATATCATGGTCCTTGTACTGTAGAGAAGTGGTGGCCGTTGGGTTTTGAAGAGAGCCCAAGGTGCAGCCCATCCCCTGAGACCACAGGGTCACTGTGGTCATCACTCTGTATGCTTCTGGACTGGGCCACTCACAAAGAGAGAAAGTGGGGAACACAACGGGCCATTTTCTATGTGCAAGTCCTGATTCTGCTTCCAAATAATTCCCAATTATGCCCACTCTTCTCCCCTGCTACCACCACCTCACTCCCACTCACCACCCTCCCTCTCTGGATGATTTCAGTAGCCTTTGAGCCTGTCTCCCTTGTCCCTGTGATACCTTCTTTCCAGTGAATCCAGTCTCTACACAGCATCAAGAGTAATGTGGTTAAGTTGAAGAATGCGATCTTATT
>NW_007746251.1:5251-6077 GCF_000696425.1 Galeopterus variegatus | reverse complement strand
CCCACCAGGGAGGGGTCAGTCCCCAATTCTCCTAGGTGACTACGTCTAGCCTTGCATGTAACTATCTTTGTATCACTCTCTGCCTAAGCTAAAAATGACTTACAGGGGAAATGGTCTGAATTGCTTCATGGAGACAGATGAAAGGCCTTAAGACTCTCTCTTACTCTCTCCTGGGCTCCAGAGGCATTTAGAAATAACATTCACAGTCTCAAAATACAGACAAAAACCTACTTTAATTGATTTAATTTACTTATTTATATCCCAGATTCTTCATAAAGGGAGCCGGCAGAACCTATTCTCGACAGCCTTGAGGCAGTCTGGGATACCGCAAAGAGCATGGGCTCCGAGGTGGGGCTGGCTTGAGTTGGAGCCCCAGCTATGCTGCTTAATCACATGTTTTAGGTTTTCTAGTCCAAAATTTTCCCTTCTGTAAAATGGAGATAATGATTCCTACTCTGTATGGTGACTGTGGGGCATTAGAATAATATCTGTAAGGAGCCCAACAGAGACCCTGGCAGATCTCAGGTAAACATCAAACAGTAGCTGCAATTTTCAAACTTAAAGGAATTTACTAAGTCAAGTTTGGGACCAGTAAAATCTCCCTTATAAAGTTTTTGAAAGCATTGGTGTATATATGATATACATGTTGTGTTTCTACTTCCTCTTAATTCATTTCCTATTACAATGTTATAAAAATATGTGTGATTCATTTAACATTAGTCTCATTAGTCCTAGAGAATGATTTTTAAAGTTAATATGTATCTCTCAATTATTTTTATATTTTAAAATCCTTACCTGCATTGTATTTTCTCTCCTGAGCTCCCCA
>NW_007746251.1:0-232 GCF_000696425.1 Galeopterus variegatus | reverse complement strand
TAAGCCAAGGAATTATGACTTAATTTTCCTACTAATGTCCTATGCATTTCAAGAGAGGATTTCCCTGGGGAAACAGCTTAACCGCAAGGAACAACTCTCCTGGGCAGAAATCCTAGAGTCTGTAGCAAGCTGGAGGAAAGATTTGCAGTGTGACCTCACCCTTCCTGATACCCCACCAGGGAGGGGTCAGTCCCCAATTCTCCTAGGTGACTACGTCTAGCCTTGCATGTAA
>NW_007746250.1:13106-13705 GCF_000696425.1 Galeopterus variegatus | reverse complement strand
TGTAATTATCGTTGTCCAGATCTTGACTCTGCAATGCTGTTTCCTCTGTCTAGAATACCCCATCCTCACCGTCTTCCTTGCAAGTTCCTATTTATTACTTTAGCCTCATATCACAAATATCTCTTCTGTAAAGTTTCACTGGCCCCCGCTGGAAGCGTAACAGAAGGTTCCCACTGCACTTTGCCCAGACTGCCACTGAGAAACTTATTTGAATGGATTGTGATGATCTGTTTGCCTGTCTGTCTACCCTCTCAGCCATGGGCACCTTGGGAGTGTGGGGTCCAGCACAGTGCCTGGCATATATAGGAGCAAAAAGAGGTTTGTCATCTTAGTATAATGTCAAATTATATTTCTTTCCTTGATGTAAGGAATTAAGAGTTGACTACATAGTGAATAAATTCTTTGAATACTAATTTTTTTCTTTCAGAATTATTTAATATTCATAAGAAAATAAATCCAGTAATGCCACCTACAGACACTTTTGTCATTGGCCACATAGTACAAACAATCTGAAGATGGCACCTTACTTTATAAGTGCTCAACAATGTCTTGTGTCAAGAACAATGTTTTATCTGCAACTTTCCCACAAAGTTTATCTT
>NW_007746250.1:7274-8292 GCF_000696425.1 Galeopterus variegatus | reverse complement strand
TTCAAAGGGCAGACCCCACCATCTCCAAGAAGCCTTTGCTAACTAGTAGAGCCCTGCTTCCCAACTGATTCCCTGGTTCTGCCTTCCCAACTACCCTTGAGGTCTGGGCAGGGACAAAGTGGATCCTTTTGATGCCCAATGCAGAGATCACCTGCATGGTCCACCCCCCTTGTTCCCAGCCCTGAACCTAAAGGAACCATGAGCTCCCAGTTAGCAAAACCCCTTTTAAATCCTGATCTCCTGCCTCTCTGGACACGCTCCATTCTCTTTGGAGTGAGAAGCACGCTTACTTATTAATCACGACTTGTATCATTTCTCCATGGCAATTTCACCACCTTTCCTTTATTTGTGCCCATTCCCATTTCCCTTTTCCTAGATGTCTATAACCCACCAATCCCCAGCCCAGGAGGATACTTATCCCTGGACACTCCTCAACAGTTTGCAAGCTCCTTTCCCTGGATTGTCATCTCTGCACCTTTCTGGCTGCCTGACACTTAATAGGTTCTCATGTGACCAATCTTGCCACTTAAAAGCTTGATCACATCACTCCATTCATTTGGACATTGGTAAATCTTTGATCATTTATATGCGATTCGGTCTGTATTCTCCACTTGTCCCAACTTCTTTCTTCTGCATTCTGCAGAAGGGTTCATTTGTGTGTGTGTGTGTCCTGCCGAGGGTCGCAGTGGCAGAAATCTGGTGGTGTCTGCACACGGCTGAGGGTGTGGGCAGCAGCTCATAGCACACAGCAGTGTGGGCTCCTACACCCCTCCCACACACACACAGGTTATGTAAGCAGCAGCTATTCCTGCATGTGTGCCTCTGCTGTTTCCCACAGGTCTTGGTTATGGTTAGTAAAGGTTGTATAAAAGTGCATGTATATCTCTGTAAGTGCATACTTAGATGAGCCCAGACTTTTGAAAGGTTTTCATATTTTGAACACATTACCATGTACTTTTTTTTTTTAAGTTAGACAAACTAACCCTGCTCCCTCTTTCCCCTTGATTCCTAATTTTCA